>NW_026728600.1:2057345-2357345 GCF_030684315.1 Stegostoma tigrinum | reverse complement strand
GGCTTACTGTTAATGTGAAGAGAGGTTGTGGATGTGCTCTTGCTGTTGCATAGAGATCACTGTTCCTGCGTCCAGTAAGAGGAAAGAAATTCCTGTTGATTGGAAACATCTCTTTCTGAATTCAATGTCACTCTGCCACAACAGGAGCTGGAAAATCCTGATGAATTGAAAAATAAAATGTCGTGTCTATAACTTAAGTAATAAAAGATCAGTGTAATATATTTAACATTGTGCTACTACCGGCTGAATGAAGCAGCTACCTAGAGGCAGTCAGCTGTGTGTGTAAACCGCATGGTGAGCAGTTTGTGTTTTTCTTTATACATGAGAGGAAGTGAGAATTTACCCAAACAATGGCACACCACAGCCGTGAAACATTGTTCCCTTGGCAAACTTGAAAAATAATCAGAAACAAGTTTGAGATCCATACACTCCGTCGCCAAAAGCCTCCATCCTAGCATATGTTCCAGGGAAGTTGGCCTGCAAATGAGTGGTGTAAACTTAATGTGATTTGTGTGCGGAGCCCTGCTTGTGTCCTGCTCTGAACTTGTAGGGCACTGGGGAATTTGATTCTGTATGTACATCGTTATTATCGACCCGCCTTAAAATGCAAGCACAGGAAAAGGATCTGAGGGAAAAAAGAAACAACTGACGAGATTCCCGACCCTCTTACCAAACATTGTTCAGTAAATTCAGCCACCAAAACACAATATTTCTCCAATTTCACCAGGAAGTAGCATCATGAATATCCTTAATAGAAATATGGAATCCCAAGAATTGCTTAACTTGAAGTCAGAGATGGAAGTGCCTGAGATTGTAATGTAGAAACGTGAATACCTGGGGATGTAATTACATTTCATTGAATGATTCAGCGCCACGTGACCCACGACAAATCATTATATTCCGGGAGCCAGCATCATTGTTGCATCACAGTAGTTGAAGGCTGTCGCCGCTCATGGTGTATGACGTCATGGTGCAGCTGGAAGCCCCGGGGAACAGTTTATTAAAGAAACCTCCCTGAGGGTCAGACTGCCCTGTGGCGGGAAACATTTGGATGGCCAACCACAATCATTTCATGCGGTTAAAAAATCACCAAACTAAACAAGATCGAGGCATTCTTTTTTCTTCTCAATTAAATTTCAGTATCCATCAAGCGAGATAATGATTTCAGTGGGCCCTTGATTAAAGTCCGAAATGATGAAAAGCGATGTCAAAACCATTTAAATGGAGCACTACCCGCCTTGAGTTTTAATCTCATCTCTTGATCCATTCAATCAATGCCTAAATCTATAATGTTCCCATGAAATCACAGCTTGATTACAGCAAAGACTTCATTCAGCCCATTGTTATCCTGAAATGAATCATAGTCAGCTTGAATTTAAACTGAGTAAATTGGAGAGAGACTGCAGAATCAGTTTGTATGTATCAGCACACACGGCCAGTTCCTGGTGGCATGGGTGTGCTTGCATTGACTGCGGGCCTGTGTCTCCATGATAAACTGGCAGAGGAACATTGGTATTTTAGTTGTTGCAATCTGAAATTTGAACTGGCTCACACCTGGGTTTAAGAGAGCTTACAGTTTTGTTTCACATCAGTCTCTGTGTCACAACCAATCAAGATGCTCAGCTTTTAACCAATAAAGGTTGTCAGTTAAAAAAATCATTGTTTCCTTTGTCACACATCTCCGGATCGTCAATAGGAACATTAGCTACAAGGAAATATTCTCCAATCATTGAACTGTCTGCGAATATTATGTGCATTCAGGCCCAGGCAACTCATACCAAGATTCTTCCGAACTAGAAAGAACCTTTGACACTCTCTCTCCAACTCGTTCCATCCCTTTCTCCCTCTGTGTTTCAGCATTTGTATGTGTGCGTATGTGTGTCACTGTCTGTATGCAAATGTTTGTCTCAGTGTGTGGCTCTGCGTCTGTGTGCTTCTGTCTCAATGTGTGTCTATATGCCTTTGTGTACATACGTGTGTGTACATACGTGTCTGTGTGTTTCTGTCTCTGTATTAGTGTGTCACTGTTGAACTCTCACTGTGTGCAAGCTAGACTGATGTGAAACAAAACTGTAAGCTGAGTGTGTGCATTAGTGTGAGTCTCTGTGGCTGTGTGTTTGTGCCTGTGGTTCTTTCCAGTGGGCTTTCTGTTGTTTTGTGTGTGAATCCATTGAAACGGGGTTAACTCACTTCCCCGCTTTCTCTCTGTCTCTCCCTCTTGAGTTTCAAATGATACAATGGTCATGTTGACATGTGTCTCCATATGTGTTTGTATCTGTGTTTTTTTTTCCCCTGGTTGTAAGCGACTCACTGAAAATCCTGACACAGCAGGTGGTGACATTCCAATTCTAAAAAGATATCTAGAATTAAAAATCTAATGATGACGATGTTGAGGTTGGATGGCTCGCTGAGCTGGTTTGTTGTTCCGCAGACGTTTCGTTACCATGCTTGGTAACATCCTCAGTGCAGCTTCTGATGAAGCATCAGAGTGCTTTCCCGCCTGGTTTTTAAACTCTGGGGTTCGTTGCGATGGATTGCCTCACTTGTGGGTTTCCTCCATAGTGGAATGTATTTGGGATCGAGTTCAATGTGTTTATTAATAGCCTGCTTCGTGGAGTGCCATGCTTCCAGGAATTCTCGTGTTTGCCTCTGGCTTGCCTGTCGCAGGAATTTGGTGCTGTCCCAGTCGAAGTGGTGGTACTCCTTGTCCGTGTGGATTAAGATGAGTGAGCATTGGCCATGTCTTTTTGTAGCCAGTTGTTCAACGATAATGGATATCCAAAGATCTGTGTCAGGAGATGCCTCCAGGAACAGCATCAGAAAGATTTTACATGCCCCGACACACACATCACACTCCCTTACATCAGGAACATGTCAGAACTCACCACAAGACTTCTCGACCACTCGACATCAGGGTGGCACACAAACCCACATCAACCCTACGACAAGTGCTCACCAGAACTAAAGATCCAATCCCGACCATGGACAGGACCAATGTCATCTGCAAGATCCCCTGCAGAGACTGTGAGAAACACTGCATCGGACAAACAGGAAGGAAACTAACAACAAGAGAACATGAACACCAACCCAAACCCTAACCCTATCTTAATCAGTCAGCAGGATGTGAAGTGATGGTACTCAGGAGCGACAGCTTTTCGCTTCTTGAACAAAAAGCAATCGCATGCTGTTAGCATCTATTTGACATCTCTGATCGCCTTTTACATTCAGAAATGTGTTCAGAAACTGCCTTTTGTGCATCTCTAAATAAGCACCGTGGAATTTCGTAAATTTTACTGGGTTGCTTTTTCACGTCTCCAATGCCAGCTTGCAAATCAGCTGGCTGCTACCTGAGATTTCTTCATGTCCACGATTGGAAAATGTTGGAGTAAGGAGAAAGGCAAGGAAGATGACAGCTCGTAGCTGCACCGAGGTTCGAACAACCTCCCAATGTGATTTGTCGTTCTCGAATTCTAATGCTTGCTCAGTTTTTCAGACAGAGGGTTATCTTTGAGCCACTTACACTGCAAAACGTCGTCGAAGGTAAGTCTACATATGTTGCACGGTATCATCTGGTACACAACCTGCTCAGCTTGGTGCATTTTCCCAGTGGTCTGGTGTTTTTCACGCTACATGTTAACGTGAAAGTTGTCCTGTTTTGAGCAAAGGGTGGAATCGTTCACCAGAGTGAAAATCTAAATGCTGGAAATGCCATGCAGTTCATGTTTATTTTATCCAAGCATAACCGAATATACTTTCTCCCAGGCACATTACATTTGTCGCCTGACTGAGTCTCACATGACGTGCTCTGCTTTCAGTTGATTTTTGATTTGATCGAGCGGCTATCAGCATCTCGTGGGAAAATAATGTTTGAGCTGGGCACTGCCCGGCAGCTACGAAAATGGATGAACAAGACAGCGATGGTTCAAGCCTTTCCCTGTGCCTTCGCTTATGTTGTCTTGCAGTAGCAACATCAGAAAGAATCATGTTTGCAGCGCACCTGTCAGTGGCTGTGTGGCCAAGCGGTCTCAGGAGCTGGATTCAGATCCAGTCTCCTCGGAGGCGTGGGTTCAATTCCCACCACTGCCGTTATGCTGGTACCCTGTCATGTTGTTTGTCTGTACTGCTGAAAATGGATGGCGATGAGCTGCGATCAGTAGAAAGCAATAGTAGGAAGCATTTTGTTTCCAATCAATGTACGATGCAAGAGAGCACAGAGCATCTGCTCCTCATTTCCATTGTGCCAGTGGTTATCAATTTTGTTGTGGAAATGGAAAGAGCAGACACTCAACCTTTGGTCTACTCACCAATGTCAACCAGATGTCCCACATTAACACAATCCCATTTGCCAGCATTTGGCCCATATCCCTCTAAACCCTTCCGATTCACTCACACATTCGATATGCCTTGGAAATGTTGTACATTTACCAGGCTGCACCACTTCATCTGGCAGTTCAACACATACTTGCACCACTTCAGGGCAATAAAAGAAATGGCCCTCAGGTCGCTTTTAAATTCCTACCCCTCACTTTAATTACACACCCTCCAGGTTTGGACTCACCCACCATGCGATAAAGACCTTGACTCCTCACCCTGTATATATTCGTGATGATTATATCAGCTTCCGCCAGGTCGTCCCTCAAACTCCGACACTCCAGGGAAAACTGCCTTAAACCTATTCAGTCTCGCCATACAGTCCGAAACCTGCAACCCTGGCAATGCCCACGTGAATATTTTCTGGGCGGGTTGACATGATATCTTTTATTTTTCAATAATGCCAATAACGCTGGGCTGCATCGATCTATTTGAAACAGAGAGGTTTAGTGTTGAACGGCTGCACATTTTAATGCTGTAGGAAGGTCAGTGCGCAGGGCAGGGTAGTGGCTGTGTTTCTGTAGTGTAGTGGTTACCACATTCGCTTTACCCGTGAAAGGTCCCCAGTTCGAAGCTGGGCAGAAACAGTGCTGTTGCCCTTTTGCAGTGATAGGTTTCTGGATGGACATGGTGTGAGCGTTCTTGTCAGCCAACATTTCTTTGAATGAAGTTGGCCATTTCTGCTTTTGTTGTGGAAGGGAGGATAATTCTATTTCAATGTGGTATGAATCCTTGTTAAATTCCTCTCATTCCTGGTCATGAATGTGCTGAAATGGTCCCTTTTACGTGTGCATTTAGCGTGCTCTAATTCATTCTGGAGCAGTGTAGTGTCACCTTTGCTTTTTGTGTGAAAGCGTTCCAGCTCAAAGTCAAGGAAAAGCTTGATTTGCGGGTGTCGCAGTGCACCGCATATTCCTCTCTGTCAAATGCATCTCAAGGTAGTCTCTGAACGTCCTAGTTCTGCTCTGCCATGTCTCAAAGTGCATGAATTGAAACCAGAAGCCTTCAGTCACCTTTCGGAGTAGAGAAATGTGTTTGCATTTCTTAGCAGTGGACGCAATAGCGGCTCATTCAGCCAACAACAGGAGTGAAGGGATTTACAGGCTCAGATGAACCTCATGACTCATGCTCTCGTAGAGTCATTAGCATTTACGTGTGGTCTCAAGTCAACAACATGCTAGTATTGAAACTGAGGAAATGACAAGACAGGCTATCAATTGATATTGTATCCAATCTTTTCTTTATATCAAAGAGGAGCAAGAAAGCCTAAGCAAGGAGAAATAGAAAAGTGTGCCACATGAAGTTAAAGTGAAGCAACTTGTACTTTAATCATGCAGCAGGATGTGAAGCGATGGTGACTCAGGCATGAGGGCTTTTCACTTCTTGAATGAAAAACAATCACATGCTGTTAACATCGCTGACGTCTCTGATCACCTTTTACTAACGGTCAATGTGTTCATAAACGTGCGTCTCTAAATAAGCACCATGGAATTTCGTAAAATTTATTGAGTTGCTTTTCCTCGTTTCCCACACAGGTTTCTGAATCAGCTGGCTGCCAATCTGACATTTGTTCGTGTCCACGATTGGAAAGCTGTGCAGGAAAATTGACGCTTAAGGAGAAAGACAAGGCAGATAGCTGCTCAGACCTGCACCAAGGTTCGAACTACTTCGCAACGTGATATTGTCGTTTTTGAATTCTAATGTTTGCAAAAAGGACAAGCCAGGCTACTAAATAATATTGTTTCCATTTTCTTTTCATTCTTTCACAAAGGATCAAGGAGAGCGAAACAAGGAGGAATAGGAAAGCGAGGCTCGTGAGCTCTGGTGAAACACCTTTTCTCTTATTCAGTCCTCAGCAAGTGATGTGAAGGTGACTCAGGTGAGAGAGCTTTTCACCTCCTGAACACAAAGCAACCCCATCGCGTTAGCACTTTTTTGACATCTCTGATTGACTTTTACATTCTGTCTCTACGTACAGAAGCTGCCTTCTGTATATCTCTGGATAATTGAGTTGGGATGTTGAGATGGCCTAATGAAAAGGAGCACGATTTTCCCTCCTATTATGTCTTCCAACTTCTCTTCCAATGAACATACATGGAATGAAAGAGAAAAAAAAACAGAACAAGCATATTGTATCCGATGACTCTGTTCCGAGGAAGGGTCACCAGACCCGAAAAGTTAACTGCCTTTTTTCCCTTCACAGATGCTGCCAGACCTATTGAGCTTTTCTTGCAAATTTATTCTTGTTCCTGATTTACAGCATCTGCTGTTCCTTCGTTTTTTTTTTAATCTGGACGTTTCACTCCCAGAAATGAGCAATAATGCAGTTGGAGCACTCATGCAGAGTCAGTTAACGTGGGCAAAGGCCCGAGAACACTTGTTTTCACTTTGAACGAGTGTTTCCTTTCGGCATGTTCATTGCAACGGTACCTCTGCACCATTCCCACGTTAGGCAATCCAAACACATTTAACAAAACCAGCTTTTTTTCTGGAAATCTCATTGGGCATTGTAGCAAATGTAAGGTAAAGAAGCTGGGTTTGTCTGGGAGTTGAACACAGCGACCTTTTGCATATCTACACTATATCATAATCTAAGCGAGAATCATACCCCTAGACTAACAAGCCCTGCCTGTGTGCACTTGCGTAGCTCTGAACCAGCTGAGACTTACTCAGAGTGGATTGTCACGAATGTTGCTCTGGAAATTCAAACCAACTCAGAGTTTCAAGAACAATTTCCTCTCATTTTGTCTCCTTGCTCCCAGAATGGTGTTATTTGTCCATTCCAACGAGACTACGTTCTCTTCATTTGTGTATTAAACCATTTTCTTCCACCTAGATCACAAAATATTTTGAAAGGTTCACAGACTGGGTTTCTGTTTCGTATCATTTCCATGTTTCCACGTACTAACTAATTTCCCGCTTAAATTCTCATGGCGCTGCTCAGTCTTCATCATGCCCAGGGATGAAAGAATTCAGTTTTGTGGAGACATTCCAGAGGCTGTGATTGTTATGTTTTGGGCATAGAAGATTAAATGGAGATTTCATGGCACGAGCGTTTGGATGAAGTAGACAGTGAGAAACTTGCTTCCAAAGACCAGGGGCAGTAAAAACTGGGATTTTTGAACTTTGAAGATAAATAGAGGTGCGTTTATAGAGGACTTTCCATGTCATGAAGTCCGTTCACCACGAGAAGAGGTTTTTTGTTCAAAGCTTGCTTCCTTATTTTGCACATGTGATACATTCGCCACAGCAAACCTGAGGGACCTCAGACTGACCACGTTCTCATCAAAAACATACTTCATCAGTAACGAAGAGAGCAAGATAGAAAATGCCAGAGATTGCCCACGCTTTTAACGTGCAGAACCATTCTCATTTACTCTATCCACACAAAACAGGAATCATACCGCTCGATCAATGAACCAGCAAACAGCTCAGAACAATGAACTCTCAGCCAGGTGAGTTTTCTTGTAAGCTAAGGATATCCCCATTTCCTCGGGGAGTGAAAGCAACATTGAGTTTTTTTAAAAACAGATTCTTCCCATTCTAACTCCTTACTCCCTTCTCCCGGGACCAAGCTCTGTCCATTGGCACCTGGAGTAAGACATCTTCCACTGGCAGCTAGTGCTGGAGAAGGGCAGCATGAACGTGCTCTTCAGTTCTCTGTCAAACCTCCTTGTGAGGAATGGAAATTGTGGAAGTCTGTGCAGAAGGCAGATCGTACTTGCACAGGAACTGACATGATGTTGGGAACCTTGTCTAAATTACTGCATCTGAGACAGAGCGAAAAATGCAGAGTTGGTACGAAAGAGAGAATCCCTCCCAATAATAGGAAACTGTTTCTGTATCTTAATGTCACAGGGAGGTCGCTGCTATATGAATCAGCGGGAAAGTTACTGCAGGGAGTCTTGTCATTCAGACACACTGTCCTAGGTCTGTATAAACTTCATGGTGTTGATCCCAGCTCAGGGAATAGATTTTACTTTTCAAATCATTCTCAGAGTGACAGAGAAGCAATTCAGGCCAGCACTTTGACATCTTCTGGGGAGAACAGGGATGTGAGAGAGTGGACAGCTTTTACTTTTGTATAGCATTTACAATCTTGGCCTGTGTGACAGTAGAATCAATTTGAGAGATTGCTTCAGTTACAGATAGCAGGAAACAGTTGAGTTGTTTTACCTTGCTTCTGAAAGCTGTTGAGTAAATTGCGCAGAGCAACAGACTCTTCTCCTTGGCATTAGTGAAACGATAAACAGCAGAGTACGTCTTCCAGAGTATGGTACCCAGTAGAACACAAGTAAAGAATTATGAAGTGACAAGGTCTGTTAAAACCAATTCTGTGAAGAATTGAAGCCCAGGGACTGAAAATCCCTGCAATAGTGGGGATGTGGCTTTGTTGACTAGGCTCGAGGAGGGTGCACAGTGCTGCTCCCAGGAGTCAGTGTTGGGACCACGTCTATTCCGGACAGGTATTAATGGCCCACAATTTTGCACAGAGTAAACATTTCCAAAATCCTTAATTTCACAATTTTAGGCAAGAAATGTAATGACTGGAGTAATTCACAGGAACTAATTTTTATTTTCCTGTAAATCTACCATTGCCTGATCTGAAGCTGGAAAATTCCAGCTGTGAGAGAAGTGTAGTAAAGTTGATGAGTTGATATTCAGTGGTGTCAATTAACATCATCCTCACCAGGTTATTGTTTAAAACTCTCAGCTGGAAAACTCACTAATAAAAAAGGAACGATCTCAACATTCGATAGAATCATGGCTGATCTAAACTTCAATGACATTTTCCACCCCATCCACAAAACCCTGTGTACCGTTGGGAACCAGACATTTATCAATCTCCACCTCCAAAAAAATTTCGAAAGTAGCATGTCAACTGTGGAAGGAAATGTTTGTGCTGCGAGCCAGTTGTGCTTTCTCATGAACTATGCAGGTTTATCATGTAGGCAACCGATTCTAGTCTGAATATTTTTCAAACTGTATTATCCCCAGAAAACTTGCCCCGAAAATTTGACAAACTTCGCATGGTCAGCAGTGGGAGCTGGACAACAGTGGGTGACAACGAATCGGCTTTTGCAGATCATCATTGACTTCCATCAAACACAATCTAAAACTCTGTGGGAGTCAAACCCACAACATTTGAAACACAGGGCCATAAATCCATAGATGTCTGATACGCTCGCCATTGTACTTAGAACCTCGCCTACTCGAGCTTAAAAGTTCAGAAAGTTGGCTTTGGTACATCATCTTTGTGTCTTTTAACAAAAAAAAATTCCTTGGAAAGAAGGGTCACCAGACCTGAAAAATAACGCCGATGTTTCTTCACACATGTTGGCAGCTCTGTCAAACTTTTCTCGCAACTTCTGCTTTTGTATCTGTTTGTCCTCGTCCCACTTTCCACACTATCCCTGAGAGATCTGGCATTCATGTGATCATCTAAACACTCGTAAAATGTTCTGATTCTTAGCTTAAGCACACTTTCAGGCAGTGAATTTCAGATGCCCAGAACTATCTGTGGGAGAAACACATCTTCCTTAAATCTCCCGTAAACCTTCTGTCACTTGTTTTCAATCTTTCTTGAAGGTTAATAATCATTTTCAATAAGCTGAAGTTTAGTCCAATCTCCCTCATGTATCCCATTCATAATTTTATACATGTTAATCTGCTCCCCACTGAGCTTTCTCTGCTGTCAGAAAAAAAAAACCCAGCCTAGATCGTCTGTCTTCTTAGCAGAAATCGTCCATCCAGGTAATATCCTTGCTGATCTGCTCTGGGCACACTCTAGTGCAATTACACCCTTCCTGTATCTCGCAATCAAAATGGTACAACGTTCTCTGAGCAAAATCAGAAATTTATGGAGAAATTCAGTCCAACAGGCATTATCTGTGGAAATGATTGATTGATTGATGGATTATTATGTGTACCGAAATACAGTGAAAAGCTTTGTTTACGAGCAGGACAAGCAGATCATAGGAAGCAAGGATAAACACATCAGAATTTGTGAAAAGATCTAGACAGAGGTACATTGGTTACATGGCACAGGACATGGAGTAGGCGAGATCAAGGGCAGCAAGATCAACATTATGTGTTGTCCTGTGGCTGCGAATCAAGGGTCGTCAGTACTCGGGTCTGAACTATTCAGCAGAACTGATAGCATCGAGGAAAAGGTGGCGTATAAAATGCACTCCCCTAAGAAATGTGCCCTGTGTGCATATGTCTGAATATGAAGATAATAAAATGTGAGGCTGGATGAACACAGCAGGCCAAGCAGCATCTCAGGAGCACAAAAGCTGACGTTTCGGGCCTAGACCCTTCATCAGAGAGGGGGATGGGGATGCCTCACATTTTATTTTCTTGGAATTCTCCAACATCTGCAGTTCCCATTATCTCTGTCTGAATATGAATATCGTTGTGTCATCCTACGCTTCTTATTGAAAGTTCACCTTATCTTGAAAATACTTCTTTAGCCTTGGATGGTGCTTCATTCTCTTCGAGTCTTTCTGACTGCAGTTTAGCTTTTTCCAGCATGAAATATTTCCTCAAATGTCTAACATTACAAGTCTACTGACCCAGCTCCTAAGCTAATTTACCAATTCATTGCAGCCAACCCTAATTTCGCACTGTTACCAATTTCCTCACATAGGTTTCAAGCTGTCATCTTAGAACCAACCATCCCTCCCTCAAAGTACACTCAGCCACACCGTGATCACTGATACCTCGGTGCGTGTTCGCTATGTGATCATTGATTAATCTTGTGCCATTGCATATTACCAGGTGTCTTGCTCTCTGATTGTTTCTGGAAAATACTGTTCTAATGAACTAGTCAATTCATCGTTCAATCTACGTTCGCTAATCTGACTTGTCCAATGTGTATGGTCATTAGAATAACCAAGAAGCACTGCTTTACTGTAACTTAAATGATAAGGACTGCTTTAATTGTGGCACCGATGACAAATTTGATATTCCATCATTGTTGGTTAGTTGAAATATTTTGGAATCCCCTTTCAGAGAGGTCTGCGTCTGTATCTGCACCACTTGGATAGAAGAATTTCAAGGACGAATCTCTCTGTCAAACTCTCCAGAGCTTTTGGGGATGACAAACAAACTCTACCCTTGCCTTCCAAAACACAGATGAATATATTTTCTTAAAAATACCAAGATATTTTATGCTTTCACAGTTGGGTCTACAGTTTCAGAAAGGTAATACCTTGCTGGATGAGTCTGATTCCAGCGACACTAAGAGAATGACATTACATTGAGGTTGTGATTCCCATCGTTTTGTTTGCCACATTGCCAGAAGGATGTGGTAGATTTGGAGAGAGTGCAGAGTAGGTTCACCAGGATGTTGGCCAGTCTCGAGGTCATTGGTAATGACGAAATGTTAAAAAGAATGGGATTGTTTTTATTGGAAAGATGGTGGCTGAGAGGTGACCGAATAGAGGCCTAGAAAATTATGAGAGGCAGAGATAGGGTGGATAGTTAGAGGTTTTGATTTTTTTTCCCAGGGTTGAAGTTTCAATTTATAAAGGGGCACAGATGCAACGTGAGAGGGCAAAAGTTTGAGCAAGATGTGCGCAGAAAGTTTTTTTTTCATATGGACTGGTAGGAGCCTGGAATACATTACCAGAAGAGATGATGAAAGGAGGCACGTTGGCAAAATTTAAAAGACACTTGGATGGTTACATGAATAGGAAGAGAATGGAGGGATACGGAACAAATGAGGGCAGAAGGTTTTTCTTTAATTTAGTCAGGTCACCACGATCAGCGCAGGCTTGGAAAGATGAAAGGTTTGTTCCTGTGCTGCACTTCTCTTTTGTTTATTTGTTGTTTGTTTTCAATTGGTTACTTTCAGAGGATTGATCGTATGATGTCAGTGTCACTGAGTTCACTAATTTCATGGCAAGTCAGCACAACTCAATATGTCATTGATACTTGGGGAACCTGACAAACATAGAAACTTTATAGTTACTCATGTATTGGCCATAACCAAATACTTGAGAGTCGACTGAAATTGCAGCTTCACTGTACTCGTTCAGATCAGACAAAATATAGTCCATTTCTTTTCCCATTAAGGAAGCTGTGCTGGTGATACTTGTATAAACATGGTGTCTGTTTCTTCTTTAAGTTCCAACAAAAACTTTTTTTTGAGAATATCCTCCTAAATTTGTGAATCTCAGAAAATTGATGTTGCTTGAAAAGATATTTTAGACGCAGCTGAACTTCATGAAAATAAAAACAGGAATAGATTATTGATGATGACCCATGCCGTGTTCTTTATTGAACAAGCCTGTCTCCACATGCTCTGAAAACTTTTAATAGAATCCCTTTAGTTTGGAAACAGGCCCTTCAGCCCAACAAGGTCACACTTACTCTCCGAGCTTCACACCAAGACCCTTCCCCCAGAACCACCTAATCTATACATTCTTGAACATCACAGGCAATTCAGCATGGCCATTCCATCAGCGTGCAAATTCTTGAACTGTGGGAGGAAACGGAAGCACCCAGAGAAAACATATTGCAGACACAGGAGAACATCCAAACTGCATACAGTCACCTAAGAATAGAATCGAACCGAAGTCCCAGGCACTGTGAGGCAGCAGTCATAACAACCATGCCACCTCGTAATACATGTCACAGAATAACTACAGGAAAAATAGTGGTAACACACGTCCTCATTACTGCAGGAGGTCCGAATGAGCTATATTTCTACTGTTATTGTCCAGAAATCATCCAGTACCCCGACATCTATTAGCTGTATCTATATTTAATTTCGAATACCCCGTCCAGATATGACCAATGTTATCAACATTCATACCTTGTGATAAAGCAGTCTTAATATAAAATATATTTCCCGACGACACATTTAAAATTATCCTGCTCTGTTCACAATGTCTTTGGGCATTTCATCTCCCAAATGTAGTCTGTCTATTTCTTCTGCATCACACTTCATTCTGCCTCCCAAAGAAAGTGATGGTCAAAAATTAGTGACTGGGCGAGATCATTGTACTCCCCTCCAGTCTCCACCGCCACTGCTTCATTCCTTTCTGTCTCCTAACCAGCATCATATTCATTCTGTCATTAATCCGTGGGTTGAAATGGACAAGATCATTGTTCATGCCAAGCTTGGCTTTGGACTCAAGTTACAAAATCAATTTTTTTACAACTTTAAAGCAAATAAACTTCAATAAGATGCTTTTCAGTGTATTTTAAAAAGAAAGCTAAAGTCTATTGTGTGTTGAAAAAAAATGCCTTCTTAGATAAATGGCAGGAATGTCCAGCCAAATCCACACTTCCTCTGTAAGGTCATGGCAGCTATGCCCAGTGGCAATCAGTTGGTTGGCGCTTGTTTTGGTGAAGGAAAGACCAGCACAATAACAACCTCTTGACTTTTTTGAGGGGGGAGATGGGTACACCATTGTATATGGACAGCACAGTAGAATCATTTAACCAGCGAAAAGAAATCATACATTATGCTCCCACACAATTGACTTCGCTAGAGCAATGTGTAATGGGAGATAAGGCCAATAGACAGAGATTAAGTCACCCAAACCAGTTTGGTTATTATTTTGATCTGAAGTTTCTCGAATTAAAGGAGTTAACTAGAACTGTTTGTTCAGTGACTGTGATTGATGTCAGTCTCCATGGATTCCAGCTGTGTCACAGGAGGCTTTCCTTCTCCTACTACTAAGGGGCCCCATTCAGTGTGTTCTCCCATAGTATAAGCGTGAGCATCAGGTACAGCACTGACAGGGATCAGCAGCTGCAGAGAGACGGTGCGGAGAGGTCAGAATCTGAGAGCAATAGACTGGAATGTTCCAACAATGAATCTGAATCTGAGAATAATAGACGGGAATGTTACAATAACGGACAGGAGTTTATTCGAGGGTCTTTTATACCTTTCAAATCCTTGGGCCCTGTTATCATGGCGAATACACGGTCTACTGCTGATTATTCAAGTGGGTTACTATCCCCTCCTCGCTATTGTTGGTGTTCCTGGTAAGTCACTGTCTCTAACCATTCATTAATTCCATAAAACATATTGAACTTCATTGCTATTTCCGTTATCCGCACTTGGGCAAAGGCAGAATCTATTTTTTTTTGTTTCAATTGCAAACACCGCTCATTTCCATGAATTTCAGACCCTTCCTTTACAGACACGAGTGTTCACAACCTGGAGGACCCCTTTTGCCCTGAACTGATTTATCCCTCATTGTTGTCTCCATCAGCAAACCTGTCGACGACCAGCTCGATAATATCCACACGCTCCACCTCTGTGTCATTGTTGCTGTTGAGTAAACCATTAACTACGCCTTGCTATCGTTCAGACTTTACATCTTCGGGTCTCCACCAGCCAGTCTTCCAGTTACAAATAATTGGCCAGAAACTTGTTCTTGTCTCTGAATTTACTTTTCAATACGGAGATTGTGTCAGAGTAGTAATGTTGATGGACAGGTAATTTATATCAACAACACTGTTCCAAATTCACAGCTGATGGCAGACCATAAATTCAAATGACAGGAACTGGAGTAATTAAAGAAGTCACTAACAGCAACCATAAAATCAACGGAATTTTGTCTAAAAACCTATCTGTTTTACGAATATCCTTTGGGAAAGAAATCTCACATTACCACCTGATCTGGACTAAGAGTGAGCCCAGACCCATAATAATGTGTTCGGCTCTATACTGCCTTGAGAATTGGCCTCACAGGGAAGAACAATTAATGATGGTGAACAAATGCTGGCCCTTTCCAATAATGTCAAAATCCCATGAAATTCCATGAAACAAAGAGGAAAAACAAATGGTGAGGAAACTGAACAGGTTTGAAGTTCCTGCCAAGAGAAGAACAGAGTTTGCATTTGAGTCCACTGGCCACACATTGGAACTGAAAGCAGCTGGGAAATGATGTGATTTAATCTGGTGACAGAGATGTTTGTTTTGAAGGGGAGAAGGAGTGTGTTGAATACGTGGAGTAAGAGAGAGAAAAAAAGAAGCAATTAGGGACACTGTTAATGATCAGCTGGAATAGAAATAAAATGTGATGCTAATCTTGTTTATTTTTAGCCTTTTCCCATATTCCTGAATATCATTCCTGTGCAGGTATATGTCCAAGTCTGTGTTTAAAGTGAGTTATGTCCCCTTTGTTTCTTTTCCCTGAGTGTGATCATCTTCCTTTATTCATTAATGGGACATGATCATCGCTGACTGGGCTAGAAATTACTGCCGTTTCCTGCTTCCCCTCCAGACGGTGTCAGTGGGCTGCTTTCTTCAACCACTGCTGTCCACATGTGTCAATGCCTAGAGCCATTCTGTTCATTTCTATGAGACCTTGCAGTGACTGATATAACTGAATGGCTGTCTTGCCCATTTCAGATGGCAACTGAGAGCCAATCACATTGCTTTAGCTCTGCAGTCACTGAAGGCCAGACCAGATGAAGATGGCTGATTTCTTTCCATGAAGTACAGCGGTGGACCAGTTTTTTTTTTCTTTCTCTCTGACGAGCGATGATGCATTCACAGTTTCAATAAATACATAATGCCAGATATTTTGTTGAATTCAAATTCAACTATCTGTAGTGGCAGGATTCAAATCCTGAGTCTGGGTCATATACCTGGGTCCTTGGATTAACAGTCTGCACATAATATCACTAGAATGCCTCGTTCAAGCATGTCCAACCATCTTCACCGGTAATAGTGGTTTTACTGTTATTGTGACTGAGGTACAGAAAAAGTGTGCAATTGTATTATAAACTACTTTTATGGAGAGTGGAACAGTTAATATTTCAGGTCACTGCGACTGCGTAAAAATGTAACAGTTTATCATCCAGGAAAAGAAAATGAGGAGAGGAAGATATTTTCAACACTGAATGGGTGCACCATGAATGCATAAATTTGACTTTCTCCTGTCATTGGAAAGCCAGGAAATGTTATTTTCATGGTTTCTTGGGTGTGTGTTGTCAGTTGCTGCATTCATTTCGGGAGACCTGAAGGTCTGGTGCCTCCACTCCGTGAGATATATGGTTGCTGCATTTACAGTGTATCTGGGACTTCAATGTGGCTAACAAATGGGACAGAGGCTGCATTGAAGGGAAGCTCTGTAAACAGGGTGGATCAGGGCACTGTGCTCTCCTCTCTGGAGATTCATGGAATGTTTTCCAATGTTGTCCCTATTTCAGTTGCAAAGCGTGAAGCCAGTTTTATTCAGAAATGAAGAGGTCCCAGAGTTGTGTCACCAATTTCAGTATAACCTGTAGTCACACACCAGGGGGAGGACTGTGCTGACACTGGCCATGAAGTGAACTGGTTTTATTCTGGAAATTTCTGGGCGGAATTGAGTTACATGTCCATCGTGTCCCAGAGAGCCGTCCTCTGATGTATTCATGAGGTGATGTCATCTTTGTCCAGTGAGGTGAACACGTTGGCTCTGTCTCCACAGAGGGAGCAATGCAAAACGTTCCAGTAATATTAGGGAACAAGGTGACTGGTAAAAATGAGGACATGTAGGAAATTAGGAAGAATAAAGAGGAAGTATTCAAAAAACTCATTCTATTGAACATTGATATGTTGATGCATCAGATGTGTGATGCCTTAAGAGGGCTACAGATATACGGCTGGAGCACTGAAGTTGCTGGATTGCTCATTCAGGAGTTGATACAGACACGATGGGTCAATGTCTTCCTTCTGTAGTGTAAGTTCCATCATTCTATGATCTACATTCTGGAATATTGAGGAAGGTCAAAGTTCTTCAATGCTTTTTAGATTCTGGAAAGAATCCTGCTGACTGGAAAGTAGCTATTGCGATCACAAATATCTAAAACAGGATGAAAAGGGAGAACAGAAAATTAAGTAGTGGATAACATGATGTCAGTTATGAGAAAATATCAGTTTTTTTTGTAATTCATGTAACAACTAGATAATAGGAGAATAATGATATGAGTTGGTAGACTTAGCCTAGATTCATGAATGGGAAATTATCTGATAAATCTTCTGGAGTTTGTCCAAAATGTTGGTTGTGACATCGACAAATGAGAACAAGTGGAAGTGGTGTATTTGAATTTGCAGAAAACCTTTGATGTGGTTGTACGCAGGTGAGTGAACCCATTTAGAATCCTTGGGTAAGGGGGAAAGTATTTTATGGATTGAAATTTGGATAATGGAGAGAATACAGTGCGCCAGATCCTTCTATACACCGAAGGTAACTACTCAGATGATATCACAGGCATCAGTGCTTGGAGAACAGATATTTATAAGGCAAAGAAATGATTTAGATGCAGGCAAAAAACACCATCCTTCTCATTTTGTTTTTATTAGAAGGTGAGACGTTGAGAAGTGCTGTTGTCGAAAAGGACCTGAATACCCTTGGTCATGAGTTGCTAACATAAATCTGGCGGGTTAGCAAGTGATCAAAACAATAAATTGTTTGTTGTCCTTCATTGCAAAATGATTCAGGTATAGGGCTAAAGACACCTTTCTGCATTTGTTGAGCATCGTGTACAGATTTTCTCTCCTGAATACGGATTCTTTGTCACAGACAGAATGCAAAGGCGTTTCACCAGACTGATTCCTGAGATGACGATGACATGAGGAGAGTATGTAGAAAGCGAGGCTTTAATTTGTAGCACTGTGAGAGGATAAGAGGTGATTCCATTGAAAGATGAAGTTTATGCACCGTCACACGTCTGAAACAAAACATTGATACATGACTGCAGATAGTTTACGATTCTCTGCCGAACCTCCGTGTTGTTTTCTTTTTCTTTTAGCATTCATTTGTGTGCATTGGGCATCACTGGCTGGGCAAACATTTATTGCCCTTATGACTCTTGAGAAGTTGTTGATGAGCTGCCTTCCTGAATCACTACCCGCTGTGGGTTGAATCGTAATGTCACTCATGAGGGAATTCCAGGAATTTGACCGAGCATCAGTGAAGGAATAAGCAATATACTTTCCAGATCAGGATGATTAGTGTCTTCAAGGGCAGCTCGAATGTGGTGAATTTTCTCCATACCTTCTTCCCTGTCCTTCTCGATTGAAATGATCATGAGTTTCGAAGGTGTTATCTGAGAATCTTTGGTGAATTTCTGCTGGGTATCTTGCATGTAGTATGCACTGCTACCACTGAATGTTGGTGCTGGAAGGAGTCAATGCTTGTATCTTGGATGATGTTAATTTTCTTGAGTGTTGTTGGAGCTGCATTCATCCAAGCAAGTGGGTAGTATTCCGTCACACTCCTGACTTGTGCCTTGAAGATAGTAGACAGACTTTGAGGAGCCAGGATGTGAGTTCCTTGCCAAAGTATTCCTCACTTCTCATCAAATTTTGTTGCCACTGCAGTTATGTGGTGTGTCCAGCTGAGTTTCTGATCAATGATACCTCCCAGAATGTTGACAGAGGAGGATTCAGAATGTCTAGGGGCCGTGGTTGGAATGTCTTTTATTGGTGGTGGCCACAGCCTGGCATTTGTGTGGTGCCAATCTTTCAGCCCAAGCCTGGATCCTGTTCAGATTTTGTTGCATTTGAATATGGACTGTTTTGGTATTTTAATGACTTGTGAATGGTGTTGAACATTATGCATTCATCAATGAACATCCTCTGACCTGATGCTGGAGGGAATGTTGGGCGTCCGAAACTACCCCACAGAGCTCATGCAGTGATGTCATGGAGATCCGATGGCTAACCTCCAACAACCGTGGCCATTGCCCTTTGTGCCAGTCATATCTCCAAACACTCATGAGTGTACCCAAATACTGATTGATTCCATGTTTAATCAGGCCCCTTGATGCCACATTCAGTCGAATATTACCTTGAAGCCAAGCACTGTTACTCTCACTTCAGCTGATGAATTCAGCTCTTTTGTCCATGTTTGAACCAAGGCTTTAATGAAGTCACAATTTGAAAGACCCCAGTGAAACCCAAACGGGACTTCACTGAGCAACTTTTTGATGACAAAGTGTTTTTAATAGTACTATTTATGATACCACCCATCACTTTGCTCGTGATAGAAAGTAGGCTGATGGGGCAGCTGTCCTGCTTTTCATGAACAGAAAGTACCTGGACAACATTATATGATGTCAGGTCGATGCCTGCGTTGTAACTGCCCTGCTACAGCTTGGTTAGCGAGTGGCACGTTCTGGAGCTTAAGGCTTCAATACAATGCCAGGATATTGCCAGGGCCTGTAGCCTTCTAAGTATTCGGTGTCTCCAAACATTTCTTGGTATCATTTGGAAAGAATAGATTTGGCTGAAGACTGGTATCTGTAATGATGTGGACCTCTGGAGGAATCCGAGATGGATCATCCACTCGGCATTTCTGGCTGAAGGTGGCAGCCAAAGCTTCAGCCTTACTTTTTGCACTGAGGTGCTGGGCTTTCCCATCATTGAGGACGGGAATATTTGTGGAGCCTCCTCCTCCAGTGCATTGTTTGTTTCTCCACCATCATACACAAGTGGATGTAGCAGGGCTGCAGGACTCTGATCTGATCTGTTTGCTACGAAATAGCTTCATTCTATCACTTGCAGCTTATGTTGTTTGGCATGCAAACAGTCCTCTTTGGTGGCTTCGCCAAGTTGACACCTCATCTTCAGGTTGAGAGAGCTCCAGGCTCTCAATGAGCTCTCACCACTTTATTTTGCAGTCGGTGTGTGATCCTGCATTGATTTTCATGTTGTTCACAAACCTGTCAGGGGCCACAGTGCCCTAAGTCAGACAGAGTTTGCCATTGCAGCCAGTTTCTGACCTCCATATAGAAAAACAGTTTGTATTCTCAGAGATGGCAGATGTATCTTTGAGGCTTGGCACAACTGATCCACTTTCCTTTTTCACAATCAGCAAATTGTGGTAAAGCACCATTAGCCATGCAGCCAGAAGGAGCAACATGTAACAGTCTATCTGTGCAGTCTGTGGTACATTGGTTAATCATGTTGGGCCGGCAATAATATCCTCCTATTTATGTATCAGTGTTTCAAAGGGCTGAATGGCATCTTCCTCATTCCATGGAAAAGGATCATGGACTGGATTCAGCAACCTCAGAGTCCTGTTTAAAATTTTGATGTGCTGACAAGACACACTCTTTTCTGATGTCACAGGCAGGAGTGACTGAATGGGCTGTCCCCCTTGTCCAAAATCTCAATGGACTGAAAGACTTCCTTATCCTCCTGTGAAATCACCTCGAGGTGCTGAATGATGTCTTCCTTTTACTGTGAATATGTGCTGTGTCCAGTAGTGCTGTTACATGAATGTTACACACACTTTAATATTTCAAGCTTGACTGTTGTCCAGTTTTTGGTGCACACTGACACAGGCTGCTTTAGGAACTGAGGCCTGAAAAGTTGTGCTAAACATTGTGTAATCTTCGGTGATCATCCCAATTTCTCATCCTATGATGGGGGTAAGGCATTGATGAAACAGTTGAAAAAGTTTGTGCCGAGGAAGCTACCTTGAATATCTCCCGCAATGATACCCCGGCGCTGAGGTGATTGATGTCTCACAACCACACTGTGCTACGAATGTCTCCACCCATTGAAGAGTTTACACTGATTCCTATTTAGTCCAATTTTGTTTGGTTTCCTTGATACCACTGCGAGTCAAATGCTGCCTTGCAATCTGTGCCCATCACATTTACACTGTGTTTGTATCTTTTGTTCGTGTTAATAGGTTATGCTGTATGTGTGGGGGCTGTTTCCTTCTCTCAGAGAGTAGTGACTGTCGGAACGTCATAATTCCAAAGAGCATAGAGAGATAGGTCACTGAAATGTTTGGAAAGAAGTGATTAAATTTTGACACATCAGAAATTTGAGAACTACAAGGAAGTGGGCAGGAAAGAGGAATTGAGGCCAACATCAGATTAGCCATGATCACATTGAAGGGGAAGGCAGGCTTGAGGGGCTGAAAGATTTACTTCTGTATCTTGTTTCCTCCAATTCTGCTTTTGAAAAGTTATTGGTTCTGATTTCCCTGAAATTGATGCTTTGGAATGTTGCAGGTAGGAAGACCAGAGAATTTTGTCAGTGATGTCAGTGACCAGTATGCGGCTGTTTTCACAGTGAATCAAGGTCTAGACCACGACCAATAAAGGGATACTGGGAAACGTCTGTGAGGAGAGTTGGGGTGTGTTTCACACTGGTGCCCCCGTTTTCCACCAAAAACATTATCCAACATGCATCACATGGTGTGTGGCAGTTCTGAGGAGTTTCCGTGCATGAAGTAGCTGGAATAAGTAGCCTTCCACAGCTTCAGTATGGCAGATTTGAGGATCAGAATGGAACATAGGACTGAGGAGCAGGAGTGGGTCATTAGGCACTTTGACTCTGCTCCACCAGTCACTAAGCTTGTGGCTGACCCGGTTGTCGCCTCAGTCACACCTTCCTATCTGTAGTTCGTTATGCTTGGATCACTCTGCTTTCAAATATCTAACTAACGCTGCTTTGAATCAATACAAACATGCAGGAACCACAGACTTCTGGGGAAGGGAATTCCCACTCAAATGACCCTTTGAGAATTTCTCCTCATCCCTGTTTTGACTGAGAATGGAGGGTCTTTTTTCTTCCTTTTTTTGTCCAACTCTTCACAAATTTTATTTGTTGCCAACTTGGTGATATGGCTAATTATGCAGGTCTCAGACTGGGTTACGTTCAGCGTTTAGGAAAAATTGAGTCGAAGTCTTACGTTTACTTAAAAAAAGCTCAGCCATAATCAAAGCAACGTAACTGACGCTGTGATGGAAGGTTAAATGACAAAAGGTTTGAGCAGTGAAAATATGTACATCAGTATTTATCGTTCTATAAATACTGAAACACATAAAAATAAACACATACAGACACACTTACAATCACACACACATGCAAACACACAGAGTCATGCACACACATATGCACATGTGAAGACAAACGGGAAAAAAAATCACTGCAGAATATCAGTTTGAAGAGTTTTGTCAAATAAAAAGTTAAACTCATGACACGAGCAAAAAGTAGATTGTCCCAAATGTTACTCTGCTTCTGAAGTCATTCTGGACACACAAGCTGCTGGCAGTTGGATTTCGACTTGGACCAGTTGGATTTAGTTTAATTCCCTTTCCTTCAGGGAGTTTGGAAATTTCAATGAATCCTCAACCAGAATCCTCCACGTGTAGTAAAGATCACTGAGCGGGGTTTCCATTCACACACATCACTCTGAGGTGAAAGAGATAGATAGGTAGGTAGGTAGATAGATAGATAGATAGATAGATAGATAGACAGACAGTCAGACAGATAGACAGGCAGGGAGACAGACAGGTAGGCAGACAGGTAGGCAGACAGACAGACATGGGGGCAATAAGCCGTCGCTTCTCAGGAAGGTTGCAATTTCTCCCTGTCTGAGTTGAATCATATAAAAGCATATTGTTATCTGAATGTGTCTGAACATGCCTTTCCTGTTTGTTCGCATAAACAATGATTCCCTCTTCCATCAAAAATCAGTTGACCTCAGCCTTGAGTATCTTCAAAAACCAAATCTTCACTGGCCTGGAGGTGAGCACAACACTAAGAAAAGGTAATACCTTTATATTAGTCTTAAATAGGCGAGCCCTTATTTTTTAAATGAGTTAACATCACACTATGTCACCATCTCTTCGGAGTTTGAAGGATACAACAATTAGTAACAGGCATAGACCTCAAACCCCACATACCTCTTTTTACCATTAAGACTTTTCAACCAAATATTTATCAACTTCATCCTCCACTGCTCTTTTAGGTAGATATATTACAACTAGCATAAGATCATGAAAGCGTAAGAAATTGGAGCAGAAATGGCCGATTCGACCCACTCAGTGTGCTTTGCTGTTCGATCATGTTCCTTTCCTGGGAGGTGGTGGAGACGATGTGTTGTGACACAACAAGACCGTGGAGATTCCATTTGCACTGACTCAACATAAAAGAGGGACAGTTTTCTGGGCCACAGCATCTAAGTTATGCCAAGTGAAAAGTAACTTAGAGTAGGTTGAAAATGAGAATTGTTCTTCACTGAATATTGCTTCTTACTCAGTTGGTGCGATATGGATGTTCCAGAACCTCCACACAAGTCATCCTGAGCTTCTCCGGGACCTGTCAATATGGCGCAGGGTGGGAGAAAGTTGTGAGGGAACGGATGTTGAGCACTCCACCAACCGGCTGCACACTTTCTACTCTATTACACGCTCGTTCTCCTGAAATGACAGAACGGGCGTGAGGGTGGAAGGGTGGATGGAAGTGGGTGATCCTGCTCCTAGGGTTGTTGGAGGTAGGAGGTAAATACTGATGTGTCTGGAGTGAGTCAGTCGAATTTTGAATCCATGCAGTGTTATTAGTGTGGGGGTTACAGTGGAGGTGGGAGAGAGGTATGATGCTGCATGCACTTAGAATGTTAGCTCATGAATCTTGTTTGAAGGTCAATGCTATGAAAGAAGTACATTGAGTGCGACAGATTGGAAAGAATACGGTGGCACTTACCCTTACTGAACAGGGAGGGGTTTCACGCTTATCCTGTATTGCTGGGCATTTCTTCACCCTGCCGATACTGGACTGAAATAGGCAAAAAGCTCGGATCATGTTCTGGTGTCATGGCCTCCCCTGGAAAGAGAATGGTCTTCCCCTGTACTAACCCATTCACTCGGACCTCCAGGCCCCTGTCAAAAAAATGTGATGCAATAGCCCCTTATCTGCTATGCTCACTGTACACAGTTCAGGGCAGGTCCAAACAAAGATAACCGCATGTGCCCATTAGCTTTTTAAAGATGGTACCAGAGCCAGGAATCACAGAATATCCAGGAGCATCCAGGCAGTGGTCAGTACCACTAGCCATGATGAAGGGGCAAAACTGGAGGATGCTGAGTGAGAGGGAAGATATGGGGTGGTGTAGGTAATTAATGAGGTGAGATTGACAAGGTAGAAGCAGGAAATTAGCTTGCCCTCATGCAGATGTTCCCTGTCAAACTCAATGAAAATGACTCTGAGACAAAATATTGCAAGATTGAACCCAATGAGTCAAAGGCTCTGCTGTCGCCACTCTGAGTTACAAAGTTACGGAACAAATGGTCATCCAACACTCTCCGTCAACTGAACTCACCAAAATTCCATACACCCGTCATTGTGGGAAACATTGGCCCATGTTGCAAGGTGCTATCAAAATATTTTCACTTCAGCATTCTGAAACCCGTGAACACATCCCTCCATGACATTATCTCTCAGTTTTCCTTTCTCTGTCTACATTCTGAACCCCTTGTTTTGGGTGGTATTTAAACGGATTCCCTGGCATCTCTCTCTGGCAGTGATGCTCGCATCCACAGCACCCTTTGTCATGGCACATTGGGGATACGGAGCTGTAAATGGATGGGAGCCTCATATCCTGTCACTTCCAGCATGGGCTGCAAGGTTCCCCAAGCTGAGAGCGAACTAAGGCAGTGATAGTATGATCTGCAGGTGCTGGTGAATCTGGGACCACAAGGTGTCGAGCTGGATGAAAAAGGGCCTAGGCCTGAAATGTCAGCCTTCTTGCTCCTCTGGTGCTGTTTGGCATGCTGTGTTCATCCAGCTCTACACCTTGTGATCTTCGGCAGTGTTACTGAGCAATACACTGGGGTGGTTTGCACAGCTCGACAAGGCGACAGATACATAGTTTAAATTTATAACTCAATGCAAGCCGTGGTCTGCTCAGCTCCCCATGCTGCACAGTTATCTTCTCTGGGCTTACAGAACAGTGTACTGCTGTGGTCCTTGTGGTGGATAGATGTCTAGTTTGGGTTTATAGTTCAATCCACTGGTTTGGTGTAATCAGTGTTCCACACTGGACAGATTGCCAGCTTGCATTGAGACGAACACTATGCTGGTTTGCACAGTGTTCGATGCTGAACGGATGCCTTCTCTGAATTTATGGTGTCTGGGCTGATTCTGTGAACTGGATTGTGAATGTGATTTTTTAAAAAATTCAATTTTAGCTGATCTGGCAGCATATTTATTTTATGCTCTCATTCTTACGATTGCACCCTCCAAATTCTGACTCCCCAGGCGAGTCCCATTCTGCTGTCTACCCACGTATTGCTGCATCTTGTTGCCCATTAAGTAATTGTCCAGTTTAACTTGAACTGATGTCCCGTATCCTCACTGACCTATTGTGTCATTTACTCTGGAACATTCAGTTCATCATTATGAAACTGACATTAAAAAAAAAATGATAGCTTGCACTTTCTTTCACTTCCCAGTGTCCTGCGCGGTGCTCCATGTTGGACAAGAGATATTCAACAGCTAAGGGGTACACCTTTGTAACGTGTTCTGTGACTGTCTACTGAACGTCTGTCTTAGTTTCTCTCAGCTGATCATATGTTCTGGAATCCCGGACTGTTATTGATTCAGACTAGGCTTCGAACTTGGCGTTGAGTAGTGTTTCACTTAATTCTTTTTGGGAGGTTCATGGAAATGCTTGGGATAGTTTCCTCAAGGTTGTGTTTTAATCTTCTGTGGGCATTCAGGAAGACCAGATGCTTTGGTGACCCACGCTAGATGAGTCGTCATGACTATAGTTACAGTGTCTCTGTCTGTAACATGGCCAGAAAACAGCGCAGAGCCTGCAGAGAGGGAAATGGGTGAGGAATCACAATTACATTGAATATTATTGAATGGGGGAACAGGATTAAATGGCCCACTCCTGCAACGTATTCATATATTTCTGTTTGTAACAAGCCAAATCACCGTGCCTGCCAGTGTACCATAGTGGTGGGGAGTGAGTTGCCTCCTCCTGTTCCTGGGTAACAGATTTCTTGGGACTTACTGACCTCCAGATCAAACTGTGTATCGTCTCGAGCAGTTGAATGGCTTTGTTCTGTCCCTGTGTGCCAGCTTTGTGAAAACATCAGCAAGTCGGACAGCATCTGTGAAGAAAAAATCAGAGTTAACGTTTCAGGTCCGGTGATCCTGCTTCAGAACTATTATAATTTTTTCCACCAGCTTCTGCTATTGTTCCTGATTTACAACATCCACAATCTTTTAGTTTTTTTTTATCATGAAAACAGACGTGTTCCTCCTGATCCTGAACAATAGGTTCGAATAGCTGTGTGCTTTGCCCATGGAATGGAATTGAGGGACTGAATGGTCCATTCACATTACTTACAGCTTCTATTGACTGGAAGCCTTTCTTCTGTTTCTGAAAAGCATCCTCACAATCTGAACGATGTATTTATGATTTTTTTTTTCTCAGTAATTGAGCAAGCGAGCTAACAGGTCGTGCAGTTGTATGACAGACTTGAGAAGCTGGATGGCATCTTCCAGTAGTAGAGTCATAGAGGCGTGCAGTGTGCTGACAGGCCCTTCTGTCCAACTTGTCCAGGACGATGAGATATCCCAAATGAATCTAGCCCCATTTGTCAGCAATTGGCCTGTCTCGCTCTAAACCCTTCCTGGTCATATACCCTTCCAGATGCCTTTTAAACCTGAAAACGAAACAATCCTCCACCACTTCCTCTGAAGCTCAATCCATACAGAAGCGGTCCTCTGTGTGAAAAGTAAAAATGCCCCTTTGGTCCTTTTTAAAATCTTTTCCCTCTCAACTTAAACCTGTATCATCTAGATTTGGACTCCCCTACCTTGGGGAAAAGCCTTTGACTGCTCACCATATCCATGCCGCTCATGACTGTATAAAGTTTTAAGCTCATCCTTCAGCCTCCGATGCTCCCGGCCAACTAGCCCCAACTTATTCAGCCTCTCCCGATAGCTCATACCCTCCAACCTGTGTAACCGGCTCTAGAGGTTGCTTGGCCATCTCCTTTTCTGCTGTAACAGAGTCCAGAGCCCACATGGCCTCCCTCTGTTCCATTGTAAAAGGCTGAAAACCTAAAAGGCCCCCTGTGGCAGACTTGAGAGATCAAAGAGCCTCGTCCTGTTTCAGTTTAAGAGACCCAAGAGGCTGAATAGCCACCTCCTTTTCTGTGTAACAGGCTAGAGAGGTTCAATAAAAACTGAAAAAAAAAACTATGGATGCTATAAATCAGGAACAGAAACTGAAGTTGTTGGAAAGACTCAGCAGGTCTGGCAGCATTCATGAACAAAAATCAGAGTCAATGTTCCAGGTCCGGTGACCCTTCGTCAGAAATGAGAGAGACTGAATGTTCATCTTCTCATATAGAGTCAGACAGCTGTGCAGCACGGAGGCAGCCCCTTCCTGCCAATCTGTCCATGCCAACCAGGTATCCTCATTAACCTAGTCCTCTTTTCCAACATTTGGCCGAAATGCCCCAACCCCTTCCTTTTCATGTACAAATCCAGATGCCAGCCTCCATCACTTCATTTAGCAGCTCATTCGGTACATGCACCGCTCTCTGCCTGAGCAGGTTGCACCTTCGGACCCTTTTCAGTCTTTACCCCTCACCTTAAACGTATGCACTCTAGCTTTGCTTTCCCCTACCCTCAGAAAAGACCTTGACTATTCGTCATATCCAATGCTCTCATTATTTTATTACTTCTATAAAGTCATCCATTATCCTCCAAAGCTCTGGGGATAATGGCCCCACCCAATTCAAACTCTCCCTTTCGCTCGAATTCTCTAATACCAGCAATACCCTATAAATCATGTTTCCATACTTGCAAGTTTAACAACATTGTTTCTATAGAATGGAGATCAAAATTAAATGCCGCATTTCAAATGTGGACTAACTGATGTTCTGTACAGTCCCATGACATCCAAACGCCTCTCTTCAACGCACTAACCAAAAAAGGTAAGTGTACTAAATGCTTTCTTCACTAACCTGTCTACCTGTGACTCCAGCTTCAGGGAATTGTGAACCTTCACCCCAGGGTGACATGGTGTTTCAGTAGTTAGCCTTGCTACTACCCGGAAATGGGGGTCCAGGTTTAGTTCCACCCTCAAATGAATGTCTATGTGGAGTTTGCACGCTTTTCTTGTGCGTGCATGGCTTTTCTGTGGGTTCGTTTGTCTACTCCCACTGTCCAAAGATGTGCAAGTTAGGGTGGATTGGCCATGTTAATTGGCCATTTTTTTCCAATGATGTGTATTACTGGATTTACAGTAAAAATGCAGGTTTACAGCGATATGGTGCAGTTGATCCTGGTGGGATGTCCTTTGGAGTATTAGTGTGGACTCAAAGGGCAGAATGGCCTTTTTGAACACTGTAGGGATTCCATTATTTCCTTGAAGATCCCTACCAATAAGTCTATAAATATTGCCCTGATTTGGCTTTCAAAATGCAATACCTCACATTTATCTAAAATAAACTTTATCTTCCACTTAACAGCCAATTTAATCAAGTTCCCATTGTTCTCTGAGATATTATTCTTCACTGTTGACACCCCAACAATTTTGGAGTTATCTGTGAACTTACTCACTTTTCCTCCAATGTTCATATCTAACTCATTGATATATATGGCAAAAACTACCGGACACAGCACTGATCCTTGCAATACACCATTGGTCATAGGCCTCCAATCAGACAAAAAAAGTCAACACTTAACATTATGCTCTGCATCCCACCTTCAAGCCAATTTTATATCCTAGTGGCTGGTTGCCCCTAGATTCCATGCGATCTAACCTTGCAAACTGGCCTACCACGTGGAACCTTGCTGAATGCCTTGCTGAAGTCTGTACAGACAATTGATGTCATCATCAATATTTTTGTCACTTCTCAAAATATTCAATCAAGTTAGTGAGACATGATTTCTAACACACAAGTCATGTTGAAAATCTCTAATCTGTCCTTACCTTTCTTCATATATATGTCCTGTTCCTTGGAGTCCCCTCCAACAATTTAGGCACCACTGATGTCGGGTTCACTAATGCACAATTCCCTGGGTTTTTTCTTACCATCTTTCCTAAATAATAGCACCACATACCAACCCCTTCTTTTCCAACACATTATCCATGGTTATTGTTGATACAAATATCTCAGCAAGGGGCCCAACAATCACTTCCCCAGATTCCCACAATGTTCTGGGGTACAACTGCTCATTTGTGAGGAATTTACCCAACTTTATGCATTTCAAGACGTCCAGCACCTCCTCCT
This sequence comes from Stegostoma tigrinum, assembly GCF_030684315.1. NCBI lineage: Eukaryota > Metazoa > Chordata > Chondrichthyes > Orectolobiformes > Stegostomatidae > Stegostoma > Stegostoma tigrinum. Next base: position 2,327,957 of record NW_026728600.1, on the reverse strand, counting down.
CTGTAGTATTGGCACATTTCAAGAAATCATAACGTATTTCTCCAAATTCTCTAGTTTACATATCCTACTCCACACGATATAGGATGCAAAACACTTGTTTAGTATCTTACCCTTTTCATGTGGTTCCATGGATAGACAGCCTTGTTGATCTTTAACGGGCCCTATTGTCTCAATTGTTAGTGTTTTGTCACTAATAAATTTGTAGAATTTCCTTGAATTCTTGTTAATCCTGGTTCCAAAGCTATCTCAAGTACCTGGTAAATCTCATTGTTCTGGAAATGTTAATGACCTCTCCTTCTACTTCTTCCCACTTCTACTAGTTTCCAGTCTTTGTGACGACAGTATTTCATCTTTCGAGTCATATCCTGGTTGCTGAACAGTTCATGTGCAGTCCGTCCCAAAGGTTCAGCTCCGTCCTGTCCCAAAACCAATACCAGTGCCCCTCGAAAAGGAACCCATCCTTCCTGCACCATTCCTTTCGTGGCAACATTACTTCCTCAGTTGTCTTTTCTTTTCTGTACCAATTTACATGTGGCTCGGGTAATAACCTGGTGGTTATAACAGTTGAGGCCCTGCTCTTTAATTTTGCTCCTAATTCCTAATATTCCCTATGCAGGATCTCTAATTGTATAACGAGACAAAGGATTGAATAATTGAAAGTATCTGTGACATGGATCTCGGGACACCATCAGATCAGTCCTGAGCTTATTAAATGGTGGAGCAGGTTTAAAAGGCTGGCTGGACTCGGGATGGACGTTATTCGGATGAGATTTGAGAAAGAAAAAACAGCTCTGCTTATTCCCCTTATGTGTTACATATCAGGCGACTGACATTATTCTGAAACTGCAAAATGTCCAGAGCGTTATCTGGAAACTGCAGTAAACGACATCATTCAGAAAATTCTACAAGTGGCATTCTCTGGAACATTCCATAACTGACTCTCTCCAGAAGATTCTATGCCCCTATGGGGTTATTGCAAAGGCGAGAGAGAGAGAGAGAGAGAGAGAGTGTCGAGTTGAGTTTGATGAGAGATTAACTCTGTGAGGGTGAGTGGATTTCATCAGACCAGGTGGACTGAAGGCCCATTGTGATATGGATCTTTATGACTCTATTGCATTTTGTACGTGGCATTTTCTGGAACATTCTATAACCAACATTCTCTAGAACATTCTATACCCGACCTTCTGCAGAACATTTTATAACTGTCAGTCTCTGGAATATAGTATTACCAGCGTTCCCAGGCCTATTCTATAACCGCCATTCCCTAGAAAATTCTAAAACTGACATTCCCCAAAACATTCTGTGACTGGCATTAGCTGTGAACACCCGGAGGTCAATTAATTGAACAAAATATAATTTCCTGAAAGAAGAGATCTCATTCCAGGCAGAGGAAGGAAACATTGTTTCGAAGTCCCCCGGTGTAGTTAAAGAGGTGAATAAGTTTTCCCTGAGTTACATTTCTTCATTACTGAGGGTCGACCACTGTTTAGACCAAAAGACAAAAATTTCCAATCTCAATTTTAATTCAATTTTCCTTCGGGACAGCAATGTTTTCACCCTCCATATTAGAAACTGCAAAGAAGTGACTTCTGCATGCTATTGAGCGATCAATTATGTGGGAACGCTCGAGAAACCATCTGTTATTATGGATGAGTGTCCGTGTGTTTGGAGGGGGAGTGTTTTTTGTGCTTTACGCCACATTTTTGTAAATAATTTAGAACCTACCATTTGCATTTCAGCCTTAATATCTTTAATAAATCTCTGAAGACAGCGACACATTTAAAAATCGCACTGGATCCTCATCCAAACTGGTGGCTTTGCCTCCAGGCTCATGTATAATTTATTTGTTTTCTTTCTCCATAGTTAACGTAGTGACAATCTACGTCCTGCTTTATAAAGATTGTGGATTATCTCCATGTGTCAGACGTTACCTGGGGGCCATGGCAGCAGCGGATTTACTGCTCATTATCCTTGATCTGATATTGAGACACATTCCCATTGTTTATCGGGAACAGTTTTATTTCCTGTTCTTCATCCCTGTGTGCAATATCCACGCCGTCCTGCTTTATGCAGCCACTGACTGTTCTGTCTGGTTCACTGTCACTTTCACCTTTGATCGATTTGTGGCCATTTGTTGCCAGAAGCTGAAAAGTAAATATTGCAGTGAGAAAACGGCGGCTGTGGTTCTGGGAACAGTGACTGTGCTGAGCTGTTCAAAGAACATTTTCTGGTATTTTATGCTCTCAGCTCGCTATTGGCTGGTGAATGCCCCCTGGATTTGTGATGTAAGAGGTGGTGTTTATGACTCTCGTGCCTGGGTCACAATCGAGTTCCTCCACCACATTCTAACCCCGACTCTCCCATTTCTCCTGATTCTGCTGCTCAATGTTTTCACCGTCAGACACATTTTAGTGACCAGCAGAGCCCGCAGGAGACTCCGGGCTCACACCAATGGGGACGGTCAGTGTGACACAGAAATGAGAAATCGAAAAAAATCCATCATTTTACTGTTTGTGATCTCGGCCAATTTCGTCCTGTTGTGGTCAATGTTAATGGTGTATTCAGTGTGGAACCGGTTGTGGTGGTTTGGGTATAAGTCTGTGTACCTCGATTACTTTGTGCAGGAATTGGGCTTCATGCTGCAGCTCCTCAGTTGCTGCACAAACACCGCGATTTATGCCGTGACCCAGACAAAGTTCAGGCAGCAGCTGAAGAATGTGCTGAAATGTCCCTTTACCCAAATTCATCAATCAATCAAATTCACTCATTAATCAATCCATCCAGGATTTTCTCATTTCAGTTCAATGTTTCAGCAATGAAGCAGCCTGTCACTATGGTAACAGACTGAGGGTAGTGCTGGTTTATCCAACCTTATCCCACAGAGGTTTACTGTGGCACATTTCAGTGTTTCTGTCAAATTAGGCGCCAGTGCATGTGTTCAAACTTTGTATATTCTGCCTGAATGAAGAGGATGTTGGAGAGCCTTAGCGGGTGGCGTGGGTCTTCGATTATGATGGCAGATTTTCCCTGGCAACGAGATGTGTCATGGCGCTAATGAATGGAAGGTTGGCTTCTGTGATGGTCTGACCTGTGCACACAACCTTCAGTAGTTTCTTACGGTCCTGACCAGGCTAGTTGCTGTGCTGGGATAGAATGCTTTCTCGGGTGCAGATATACTAAATCTCTTAATCCATTTCCTCAGCTTCCTCAGGAAGAAGAGGTGTTGTTGCGCCTTTACCAGCTTTACCAGTTTTACCAGGATGCTGCCTGGATTAAAGGGAGGAGAGGCTAGAAATACACAGTTTCCTGGCTACCATCAGTTCTGAGGAAGAGTCACTGGATCTGAAACATTAATTCTGTTTTCTCTTCACAGATACTGCCATATCTGCTGAGCTTTTCCAGCACTTTTCTCTTTCTCTTGTCGATAAACTTGGGTAGTTTTCTCTGGGGCAGTAGAACTGAGGGGGGACTTGATAGAGGTCTGTAAGATTATGAGATGTATAGGTAGGGTTGAAAACCAGAATATTTTCTCGGAGTTGAAATAACTAAAACCAGGAGATGTGTTTTAAAGGTTGATGGGAGGGGGGAGGCATGTTCAAAGGAACTGTGAGGGGCATGTTTTTTACTCAGTGCGGTAGGAGTGTGGAATGTGCTGGCAGGTGTGGTCGTAGAGGCAGATAAGATAAGGGTGTTTAATAGAATTTTACATGCACACACTGTTGTGTACGAAATGGAGGGAAATGCTCCAGGGGCAGGCTTAAGGGATTAGTTTAATTTGATGTTGTGTTTGGTGCAACATCTTGGATTGAAGGGTCTGTTCTTATTCTGCACTTTTCTATGTTTATGTTCTATCTCTCTTGCTGTACTCATTTTATTTCCTCTGCCTGCCCCCTCTCTCTCTCTCTCTCTCTCTCTGTATTCCTCTCTCTCTCTCTCTCTCTTTCCCATTCTCTACCTGTCCCTCTCTCTGTATATCTGCCTCTGTCTCTCCATCTCCCACTGCCTCTCTCTGTTCCCCTCCCTGTCTCTGCTCCCTCTCTCTCCCTCTGTCCTCCTCTCCCTCCAGACCGGCTCACTCCACCTCCATCCCCCTCTCTTGCTTTTCCTCAGGCCCTCTCTCTCACCCCCTCCGCCCCTGCCTGCACGTTTCGCCCTATCTAGCCCTCTCTCTCTTTGCCCTCTCCCCTCTCTATCCCCTGTCACATCTCTCTTTCTCTCCTCTTCTCCACACCCCTCTCTCTCCCACAGCCCCGTCCCTTTCCCACTCCTCTGCCCGTTTCTCTCTGTGTCTCTCTCCCTCTGGTCCCCTCACTCATATTCTCCCTCTGTCACATCCTTCTCTCTTCCTCTGTCGCCCCTCTCTCTCACACACACCTCACACATCTGTAACACTGTTGCTTTCACTCTTTGTTCCCCCCTCACTCTCGATCCCTATCTTCCTTTCCTACTCTGTCTCTCAGCACCGTCCCGCCTTTCATCACTCTGTGCCATCCACTCTGTCTGTCCCTGTCTCCAATACATCCTTCACCGTCCAACTCTCTATGTCTCTCTCTATTCCTCACTCTCTCTGTCGTTCTCTTTCTAACTGTCCTCCTTCTGCCTCCCGTCTCTCTCTACCCCCCTCCCTGTCCCTCTTGGTCCTTCTCTCCTCATCTGTTCCTGGCTCTCTCTGTCTGCCCTTCTCCCTGTTTCCCTCTTCCCTATCCATGCTCTTTCTCCACTTCTATTCTCATCTGCTTCTATATCTGTCTCTGTTTGCACCATCCCCTCCCAATACTCCTTTCCCCTGTCTCTCTTTCCATCTTTCCCTCTCTTCCCCACTCTGTTGATCTCTATCTCACCCATATTCCGCCCATCCTCTCTCTCCCTCGTAAGTCGTTCCCTCTCTATTTTCATATGCTCTCCTACTTCTCTGCCCCTCTGTGCTCCCTCTCTGCCTCACACCCTTTCCCTTTGTAACTGCGTCTTTCTCTCTCTGTGTGTACCCTTCTCACATTGGTCCCTCTCTCTCATTCTGTCTCAATTAGCTCCTGTCCCTCTCTCTGCACCACACTCTCTATCTGTTTGTCTCTTTAGCCATATATTTTTGGCCCTCTCGCCATCTCTCTCTCCATGTTCCACTGCCTCTCTGTCCATCTCACTTTCTGACTTGGCGTAGGGGTGACCTGTAGTGGCTATGTAAGGTGACTTGTACTGGACCACTCCAAGCTGCCCATACCTTTTTACAAGTTGGCAGACAGAAGCTAAGCAAAAATTAAGCAGCCTGCTCACACAGTGAAGTATAATTGTATCCTTGAGCAGAACTGCGAGAAGGTAAGTAAAAGGACGCTGTATGTTTCTATCCCAGACAGTTCTGATAAAAGGATGCCTCAGGACAGGTAAATGGCCAATTCCAGCTTTATTACTGAAAGAATGGTTGTCCCAGTAAATGCGTAACATCATGTTCTAGTTTAGGTTCTTAAGCAGCTAAAGTTTTTTCCTCATAAATAGTCGCCTCTTCGAAGCTGCCAGCAATATTAAATAGTTTCGATCTAAAACTGCTGTAATCACATAAGTTGGTTTCTAGACACAATCAGAATATAATACATTCCTTACGAACATTTAAGTTTAGATGTGTAGGTTAACTAGCCTGAGGAAATGCCTTCTCTTATGCCCTCACAACCCATAAATTATGAAATGCTGACTGTAGAAGTAGTGGTACAACACTACACTTTTAATTAACTTTACACAGAAGTTAACCTGAGAGCAATTAGTTAAACTAACTGAATTTTTTTTGTTTTTACATTATGCATTGGGAGAATGGGAAAATTAAAGGAGTAACTAAATGTGATAAATGACTGTACCAACATACAGCAGATAATGGATTTCAAACTGTCCTTATAGATAAACACGTCTGAGAAAGACCCAAGGAAGTATAATCATCAAACTTTTTGAATGCAAATGAATGGGATGCACAGAAAGATTCTGAGGCTGAGAGATGATAATGTCGAGCAAACAGCGTAAGATCATGGAACCTGGGGCTGTCTATAGAAGTGTCCACTAGGTGTCCCACAGGATCTGTGTGTTTAGATTAATTGGGGAGGACAGTGAATATGTTGCAATTGATTTCTGTAACACAAGATATATATAAAAATGCTGTATTTCTTTGTAAAACCAGAGGGTGTGTCATTGATCCATCCTCCAAAGCCAGTTTCCACGAATATCCATAGGCTTGCTTCCTCTGTCGACTGGTCTCTGCTGGAATAAACATCTTCCACTTGCTTGAATCTTGCCTGCCTCCTGAGTTCTTGTCCCTGCTCTGGAAAATGTTCCTACAAATTGCTGCTGTGAGCAGCGTTACACTGGGCCATGATCTGGGTAAGAATCTTTAATTCCCACTCTTTCTAAAATGCTTGGCAATTGGTGGGTTTCTTCTGTCAACCAGAAAACCCTTCCACTATTTTGCGAGAACACACAAAATAGTGGAAGTGGATCCTGGCGCGAGAACATCTGACCTAATGTGAAAATGCAACATAACACGAAAATATTTGAAATAACATGAGAATGCAAAGGACAGCACAAGAGTGTGTGAAATAATATCAGAACCTGAAATAAGGAACTGGGGGTTGCGAGGCCCTGCCTGCAAATTAGGAAAAAAGGGAGGGCTGAGAGTCCTGGCACAATCACGAGTCAAATAAGGAAAGAGGAGGGTTGTGAGTCCTTGTGTTGCCACACGTTAACTAAGCGAGAAAAAAGTGAATAAGAAAAGAAATGAGAAAAAAATACTCCCGAAACCTCAAGAGAAGTGCAAGGTAGAAAAAGAGCAACTGTTTGGGAAATAGTGAAACAGTAAAATTGAAGCAGGCACAGTTGTGAGAGAGTCTGATCAAGTGGCAGGGATGGATTGTGGGAAAAGATTTTGGTGTCCAGATCAGTCCATTCTGCAGAGCCTGTTTAAAAAAGTGTAGAAACATGCTGAAATAGCTACAGTGTTCACGACTAAGAAAGAGTGAGTGAGGCTTCTGTCTGTACTAGGTTAGTCAATCTAGTAGAGGTATTACAAAAACAAAGTTGCTGGAAAAGCTCAGCAGGTCTGGCAGCATCTGTGAAGGAGAAAGCAGTTAACGTTTCTGGCCTGGTCACCGTCCCTCAGAACTGACGGAGGCTGGGAAAATGTAAGTTTATACTCAGAAGAAAGGGGAGGGGAAGGAATAGGGAATAAATGATAGGATAGAGCCTAAAGAGAGAGAAAACAGAAGTTGGACAGACAAAGCAGTGAACATGATTAGGCTGCAAGCGTGATTAGTTGTTAATAGGGACTATTAGTGACCAAGAACAGGCAGAGTGCAAAGACAGGCTATGTCGTAACAAGTCCTTGTGTGTGGGGTTTGGGGCTGGAACACGGGAGAGTTCAGGTCCTAAAACATTTGAACTCGATATTGAGTCTGGAGGCCTGCAGGGTCCCCAAGTATAAAAATGAGGTGATTTTCTTCCAGCTTGTGTGGGGCTTCACTCGAAGATTGCAGTAAGCCAGAGACAGACATGTTGGCCAGGGAACAGGATGGTGTGTTAAAGTGGGAAGCAACAGGTACTTCAGGGTTTCTTTTGCAAGCTGAATGTAGATGATCTGTGAAGCAGTCACCCAGTCTGCACTTCACTTCCCCAGTGTTGAGGAGACCACATTGTGAGCAGAGAATGCAGTGGACGAGATTCTGGGAAATGCAGGTGAAATGTTGCTTCATTGGAAGGTATATTTGGGCCCTTGGATGCTGGGGAGGTAGGAGGTAAATGGGCAGGAGTTAGACCTTTATAGGTAGCAGGGGAAGGTGCAGTTAGGCTGTGGAGGTTGATGGTGTGAAGGCAGTGTGGAACAGGAAGTCCCAGAGGGAACTGTGCTTGAAGAAGGCAGCCAAGGGAGAGAGAGGTATACACCACCTGGTGGTGGCATCTTGTTGGAGGTGGCAGATATGGCACTTGATAATCTTCTGGATGTGGATGCTGGTGGGACAGTAGGTAAGAACAAGGGGAACTCTATCGCTTTTGCTGGAGGGAAGAGAAAGGTTGTGAGTGGAAGTGCAGGAGATGGGGTGGATCCAATTGAGGGCCCTGTTGATAACGTTGCTGGGGCATCCTCAGTTGAGAAAAATGTGGAAATGTTGGAGGCAACCTTGTTGATTTTGGTTTCATCTAAACATATGTGAAGGAGTCGGAGGAACAGAGAGAATGGGATGGAGTCTTTACAGGAGGTGGGATGTGAGGATGTATAGTCCAGGTTGCTGTGGTAGTCAGTGGGATTGTAATGGATATTAGTGGCCTGTCTACCGCAGAAATGGAATCAGAAATGTTGAGGAAGGGAAGGAAGGAGTCAGAGACAGACCAGGTGAAAGTGAGGGCAGGGTGGAAATTGAAGGGGAAATTAATCAATTTTTCCAATTCCAAATGAGAGAGAGGGAAGCAGCACTGATGATCTCATCGATGTATCAGAGAAAGAGTTGTGGGTGGGGTTGGAATAGGACTGGAACAAGGAATGTTCCACGTACCCCATGAAGAGACACACATAACACGGGCCCATCCGGGCACACATGGTAACCCCTCTGACCGTAAGAAAATGAGTGGTGTTCAAAGAGAACTTGTTGAGGGTGAGGACAAGCTCAGACAAACAGAGGAGGGTGGTGGTGGGTGGGGATGGCTCAGGTCTTTGCTCCAGGAAGAAGCATGGAGCCCTAAAACCCTCGTGGTAGGGAATGCATGTGTAGAAGGATTGTACATCCATAGTAAAGAGGAGGTGGTTGGAGCCGGTAAACTGGAAGTTTTGAAATTGGCACAAGGCGTCAGATGAATCATGGATGTATGTAGGTTAGAGATTGGACAGGAGAAAGAAGACTGAGTTGAGGTAGGAAGAGATGAGTTCTGCGGGCCATGGGTAGTTTGTAACAATGGGTCTACCTGGGCAGAACTGTTTGTGGATTTTTGGGAGGAGGTAGAAACGAGCTGTGCAGGGTTGGGGGAGACTATTAGCTTGGAAGCGGAGCGGGTTAATGGGGGAGGCGGGGTTGGGGGTGGGGGATATCAATGGATGAAGTGAGATCACTAACAGTAGTGGATACAATGGTGTGATGTACCATGGAGGCACATGGTCCAGAGGAAGGTAGGAGGAGGTATCGGAGAGTTAGCGCTCAGCCTCTGCATGGTAGAGGTCACTACACCAGACTGTAACAACATCTCCCTTGTCAGTCGGCTCAAAGACAAAGCCAGGGTTGGATCTGAGTGCACGGAGTGCAGTCAGTTCAGCGGGAGATAGGTTGGATTTGGTGAGAGAGGCAGCGGAATTGAGAACAAAACTGGAGCTGTGTGCAACAAAAGTCAGGTAGAAACGTTTGACTGTTCTCAGACGGCACCACAGATAATGCTAGACCTGCTGAGTGTCACCAGCTTTGTCTCTTTGTTTATTTTTGTTTCAGAATTCCAGCATTCGCAGTTATTTGGTTTTGTTTGCAACTTTTCTTTTGTGGCTTTAAACAGGTAAAACCCTTTGGGGGCAGAGAAAATGCACAAAACGTTCACGGGCTGAATTGGATCGAGTTCAAACTGAACGAGAATAGTTTACTGAGACTTGAATACAACATTTTAGGACGAGGTAAAAGGCATTAGTGAGGATCCAGAAAATGAAAATATGCCCAAGTATTAGTACGGAAAGGACACGCATCAGTTAAGTGGGCAGATTGGAGATGCAAGACAAACACACATGTGGTTGCCAGGAGATCAGGGCTGGGAACAAAATATCTAATAAATATCTATGAAAGATAGGCACATGGAAAGGCTGAAATACTGATGGAACGTGTGTACAAGCCTCCAAGTAGTCATGTAATTGGCAGCTGATTTCAATACAAGGAATTTATGGAACGTCAATGAGATTGTTTTGGAGCAGCTAATGGTTGCATTCAGAAAGGAACAGACAGTTCTGGATTTAGTGATGTATAACGAGGGAGATTTGATGAGAGGTGAAGGCAGTGACCATAAATATGGCCTTCTTCCTCAACCGAGGATTCCACAGCTCCGTTGTCAATGGGGCCCTCAACCCGGTCCGACCCATCTCCCGCACTTCCAGCCTCACCCCATCTCTTCCCTCCCACAACCGTGATAGGGTTCACCTTATCCTTACCTACCATCCTATCAGCATTCACATCTAGAAGATCATCAGACGCTCTTTCCTCCACCTCCAGCAAGATTCCACCACCAGACACATATGCCCCTTCCCTCTCTGGTCCGCTTTCCACAGGGACCATTCCCTCCGGGACACCCTGTTCCACACTTCCTTCACCCCCAACACCTCCCCACAGCCCTATGGCACCTTCCCCCGTAACTGACGAAGGTGCAACACCTGTCCATTTACCACCTCCCTCCCCAATATCCAAGGGCCCAAACATACCTTAGAGGTATAACAAGGAGGTTGTAGAGGATTGTAGAGAATTCAGAAATCATGGAGTCACATGCACTGACATAAGTACAATGAACCGTTTACAAGTAGCCACTTATGGCACCATCTAGGGCACGAAGGTATCTGGGTTCAACACAACCCAGGGCCTAACCAGTAAATGTTTAAGACCTGTCCTTGAGGGGCATACGGAAAGTGAATGGCAGTTGTTGTTTCCTCAGGATGGGAGATAACAAGACAAAGGGGCATATTTTTAAGGTGAGAGGAGTCACTTTCCAGCAAAGTGGGCTACCTTTTTGCACACCATGGTTGGTATGTGAAATGAACTTCCAAAACAAGTCGCGGATACAGGCACAGTGACAACGTTTGAAAGCCATTTGGATAAGTACATAAATAAGAAATGTTCGGAAAGATATGGGCCATGTGCAGCCAGATAGGACTACTTTAGTTTCAGAACATGGTCGGTATGGATTAGTTGGGCCGAGGGTCTGCTTTCAAGTTGTCAGACTCTATGGCTGTGACGGAAACTTACAGAATAATGAGAGACCTGGATAGATGGACATGGAGAAGATGTTTCAACTAATAGGAGAGTCGAGAACCTGAGGGCACCGCCTCAATGTGAAGGGATGACCCTTTAGAACTGAGATGAGGAGGAATTTCTTCAGTCAGAGGGCGATGATTTTGTGAAACTCATTGCCATAGAGGAATGTGGAGGCCAAGCCTTTGAATGTATTTATGACACAGGTGATTTGGTTCTTGATTGGTAATGGGATCAATGGTTCCAGAAGTTAGGAGAAAGAGGTTGAGAAACATATCAGTCACAATCAAATGGTTGAACAGTCTTCTGGGCCAAATAGCCTAACTCTGCTCCCATACCTTGTGTTCTGAGGATTATTGTGGATGACTTCAATCTGCACAAAAATTGAGCAAATCAAATCAGTAACAAGACTATATATGATAAATTCCTGATGGTTTTCTACATCTATATATTGAGTACACAAAGGGAGGACAGACTATCCTCAATGGTGCATTGTGCATTGGTCAGGGTGTGTTAGCTTAGTTGGGTGGATGGCTGGTTTGTGATATAGTGTGATGCCAGCAACACATGATCAATTCCTCTACCAGCTAAGGTGACCATGAGGGTCCCACCATCTTAACCCTCCCCATTGCCTGAGGCGTGGTAACCAGAGTTTAAAACACCATGAGTGATAATGGGAACTGCAGATGCTGGAGAATCCAAGCTAATAAAATGTGAGGCTGGATGAACACAGCAGGCCAAGCAGCATCTCAGGAGCACAAAAGCTGACGTTTTGGGCCTAGACCCTTCATCAGAGAGGGGGATGGGGTAAGGGTTCTGCAATAAATAGGGAGAGAGGGGGAGGCGGACCGAAGATGGAGAGAAAAAAAGACAGGTGGAGAGGAGAGTATAGGTGGGGGTAGGGAGGGGTAGATCATCTACAAAATACCTTGCAAGAACTGTGACAAACACTACATTGGACAAACAGGCAGAAAGCTAGCCACCAGGATACATGAACATCAACTAGCCACAAAACGACATGACCCACTATCACTCGTATCCTTACATACAGATAAGGAAGGACACCACTTTGACTGGGGCAACACATCCATCCTAGGACAAGCCAAACAGAGACATGCACGAGAATTCCTAGAAGCATGGCATTCCAACCGGAACTCCATCAACAAACACATTGATTTGGAGCCAATCTACCATCCCCTGAGTAAAAGAACAGGAAATGACATCACCAACCCAAGGAAACCTAACCAGATAAACAGAAAGCGGGACATAACACCAGCGCTTCGTCGGAGGCTCACTGATGATGTTACCTAGAATGGTGACAAAACGTCTGAAAACTACTTCCAGCTCAGTGAGCAAACTCACATCCAGAACCTATTATACCTTCCCAATCTTATACTAATCCCCTCCCTCTTCCCAGTTACCTGACCTAGGGACTCTTGCCCTGGCCACTGCGGGACTCTAACCTCCCGGATTTTATTTTCCCATTTACCTGTTCTAGGGACTCGAACCTCCCGGATTTCTTTACTTACCTGGAGTCTTGAACCTCCAGGCATTAAGATTTAGCAGTGTTCAAGACCGTGAGTCGTCTTGGGGTTCCGTCAGTACAGAGCCACACAGGGATGAGGGGTCGCACGGGTGGCAGGCTACTGAGAGAGACCAAGGTGAATCTTACCTTGCGGGCCTGTCTGTCTCACTCCACTGACACTCGATCGATCCCTTATTCAGCCCTCCACATGAGACTGCTGTACATGTTGCAATCCTGGTCACGGCACCAAATGTTATGTTCATTTTCGGAGACACTCACGGACTTGATGCAACGACGAGACACAGACCTGTTTAGAGAAACACAAAACTTTTATTACCAAGCAAGTACAAGCTGTGGAAAATCACTGTACTTAACCCAGCACAGAGTACAGAGTCTCGCAAGCCATTCACCCTGGGCAGCGGTCAGTCCCGCTTTTTATACTTTGTCAAGTGTGTAATGCATAAAGCAATTTTACATCTCACAATGGCATGATACATGAAACAATCACTACAAAGACATCATACAAAACAATTACTACTTCGAACACATAAAGAGAGCAGGATATAGCATCGATCATTCACGAAGTGACTGCTAATGACAGGAGGCGATTTCAAGTTGCCGAAGTAGCAGAATGTAATTTCAAGTGGCCGAAGTGTATGGCTTGAAAAAAAGTCAGTGCCTTGGCCCCTTTGTCAGAGACAGAAGTTTCATACTTCAGAAGCCTCACACCTTTACAAATGCTCCTCACTTAATCTTATGAGACAGTTTCCACATACCCCCGTGCAGGAATATAATGATTTGCACAGTTTAACTTGAATTGTATTCAGGCAGGAAGCTTAAGGCAGTGTCTACATCCCGATTTGCAGGCAGATAAATGACATGAATTTATAGAAATCAACGGGATGTTATCCCAAAAACATCTCAACTCCATCCTCCATCTTCTACCTTTGAGCCAACTCGGTATCCATATAGCCAGTTCTCCCTTTATTTGTGTGTGATCTAACCTTTCTAGCCAGTCTACCATGAGGAACCTTGTCAAATGTCTTAACTGTAGTCCATATTGATCATGCCCAACATTCTGCCCTCATCAGGCCTCTTTGGTAAAAAAAACTCAAACAATGATTTCTCAGGCATAAAGTCATGTTGACTCTCCCCAATCCATTGCCTTTCTCAATGCATGTGAATCCTGCCCCTGAGAATCCCCTCCAACAACTTGCCCACCACTGATGTCAGGCTCACTGGTCAAGAGCCCCCCTTTTCCTTACCAGGTTTCTCAAAAAGCGGAACCAGGTAGCCAATCTTCAGCTGCCCAGCACCTTTCCTGTGCCTATCGATGATACAGATATCTCAGCAAGGGGCAAAGCAGTCACTTCCTTAGTTTCCCACAGAGTTCTAGCATACTCTCGATAGGTCTTGGGGATTTACCCAACTTTATACATTTGGAGATATGCTGCATTTCTTCCTCCGTAACAGTGGCATCTTACAAGATTTTAATTTATTTCCATGTGTTCTCTATCTTCTATATCCTTCTCCCCAGTAAACACTGATCTGAGATACTTGTGTAACATCTCACCTGCCTCCTGCAGTTCCACACATAGGTGGCATGGCTTATGCTTATGGGGCCCTGTTCTCTCCCCAGTTACTCTTTCTTTTCCCCCTTAACGTATTTGTGGAAACTCTTTGGATTCTCCACACCCTGTTTGACAAAGCAAACTCATGTCCCCTTTTTGCCCTCCTGCATTCCCTCTTAAGTGCACTCCTGCTGCCATTACACTCTTCTAGAAAATCACTCTATTATGCTGCCTATACCTCACATATGCTTTCGTCTTCTTGATCAGAAGCTGAATTTCTCTTATCATCCAGCATTTCCTGTATCAACCTGCCTTGTCCTTCGCAATAACAGGAACATAGTGTGTCTGAGCTCTCATTTTTGAACACTTCACATTTTCCATGTCTCCATTTACCTTGGTATAACTGTACCCTCCACCTGCTCCCACCACCACCCCCCATCAATTTTTGAAAGTTCTTGCCTAAGTCTGCCAAAATTGGCCTTCCTCCAATTCAGAACTTTAACTATTAGATCCGGTCTATCCCTGTCCATAACTACTTTATAACTCATTGAAGTATAGTCACTGGCCCCAAAATGTTCTTCTACTGATGCTTCAGGCACCTGCCCTGCTTTATTTCCTAAGAGCAGGTCAAGTTTTTCGTCTTTTCCAGAAGGTACATCCACACACTGAATTAGAACATTTTCTTGTACCTGCTCAACCAATTCCTCTGCATCTAAGACCTGAACACTATGGTAGTCCTAGTCCATGTTTGGAAATTTAAAACCCCCTTCCATAACCACCTATTATTCTTACAGATAGCTGAGATGTTTTTTAATATTTGTTTATCGATTTCCACTTGCAGTAATGTGATCAAACCTTTCTTATTTCTCAATTCCAGCCAAATAACATCCCTGGGCTTCTTTGGATAAATATAGCTGCAATGTCACCCTTCTTCAAAAGTGCAACTCCCTATCCTCTCTTGTCCAAACATCTTCTTTTGATCTTTACTATAACATCTATTCCTGAACCATGAAGCTGCCAGTCCTGTCTATTCCCGAGCCATGTCTCTCTGCTATCCCAGTCTCGCATTCTGAGCCATGTTCCAAGGTCATCGGCCTTGCCTGCTGGGGATTTTTCATTGAAATAAATGCAGTTCTCTACTTGGTTCCTGTCTGCCCTGTCCGTTTGACTTACAATTTTTCCCAACCTAACCAGTCTCAGACTGATCTCTTTCTTCACGGTCTCCCTGGTTCACAAAACATCCCCTCCCCTACCCCTCCAGTTTAAATCTTCCCGAGCATCTCTAGCAAAACTCCCTGCCAGTATATTTGCTCCCTTCCAATTCATATCCAATCCGTCCTTCTTGTACAGGTGGTTCCTACCCCAGAAGATATTTCAGCGATCCAAAAATGTGGATTCTTCTCCTCTGCACAAGCTCCTCAACCATGCATTCATCTGCTCTAGCCTCATGTTCCTACCCCCACTAGCTTGTGGCCCTGTGAGTAATCCAAATATTTCTATCCTTGATGAGCTAATTTTTAAATTATTGCTTAACTTCCTATGTTGTCTCCTCATAATCTCATCTGTTCTCTTCCTATGTCATTATTTCCAATGTGTACAATGACCACCTGCTGATCTCTCTCGCCTTTGAGCATATTTCATACTCTCTCTGAGATTTCTTTGATTCTGGCTCCAGGGAGGCAATACATCATTCTGATGTCTCGCTGTCAGCTGCAGAAACACCTGTCTGTACCTCTGGCTAGAAAGTCCCCTCTCATAATCAATGGCCTGGAACTGGTGTCACCTTAGAGGCAGAATCTGGACCAGGAAACTGGTTGTCAGTGCTGCATTCTCCAGAGAATCCACCACTCCCCACATTTTTCAACACAGCGCACTTGTTTGAGATGGGGATAGCCACAGGAGACTCCTGCAATATCTGACTCCATCTCCCTTTCCTGGAGGTCAACGAATACCTGACTGCATTCCAGTTTATCTCTCTCCCTGCAACTGACATCCATCCTTTCCTCTTGCTAGTGTAAATTTCTACTTGCCTCTAACTGCCACTCCAACCAATCCATGCAATCCTTTCGGATTTGCAGCCTAACACACTTACGTTGGGCATAGTCATCTATAACACGGAAACTCTCCCTAAACTCCCACATTCAACATAAAGAGCACATCACTCTACTAAAGGCCATCTTTGCATCTCAACAATCGACAGACCCAGAAAAGAACAGACTTAATGCTCTAAAAACACTGCTCCAGGATAGCTTATAACTTTGTTAAATTTTAAAAAATTAAAACCAAGAGGCAGATCTTAATAACAACATATTATAAGATAAAACTCTACTCACTACTGTAGATTTACAAAAAGAAACTAAAAGTTACATTTTCAAAGGCCATTTTGCTGCTCTTCTATTGTGAGTTCCCACCCATAGGTTTCTCCAAGGTTAGATGTGAATTTGGTTGTTTCCTTATTTTTCTCAGAACAAGCTCCGATATCCAACGATACACAAAACAGGACAGCAAAGGCAGTAGCTGTGCAGGCTACTGTTGGATCAGACAGCACTGTACGACGTTTCTCCATTTTAATCACTTGCCATGTGTCATTCTTCAGCTTTAGACAGTTACCAGGATAGGAAAGAACTTGGAAATTGGGGAATGGAACTTTCAGCAGCAATCAAATACGATGGCATGGATTTGTAAAGTTTAAAATGGAGGATATTCCTGAAATGTTGGAGTGGATAGGGAGGGTGTTGAGCTAGATCTGGTTGTTGTCAGTGGGTGTGTGAAAATTAACAGCACTTTTCGATTATTCCATCAGTGGAAGCATGTTGATGAGAAATATGACACACCATGGATATAACCTTGTGGATACCAGGTACAAGTACTGCAATGGAAGGTCAGTTGTCTGTGGGTATGGTAAGGTACAGGGTTATTTCTGAGGAAGGTGCTGATGATTACATTAGAAGGAGAGGGGGATAAAAATCAGAAGAGATTGAGAGCACCATTACAATATCAGTGAACGTTGTGAAGTTGGAACATTGGCAGTTTAGCTGGAAATATTTGTCGGCGTCTTCACACATTGTAAATTTGCACAGCAAGAACCAGAGAATGCTGGCTGGGCAAAAGGAAACCCTAGTTTTGTCCCTGGCACTGCCCAAAACACTCGGTCTTCTGATTAAAAGCCAAATGTGCTTAGCAAATGCATCACAAGCATAGGTGCATGCACAATTGGCAGGAACCCTGAAACTAAGTGGTCAGTTTCTGCTTCTCTGATGCTGCCTGGCCTGCTGTGTTCCTCCAGCTCCATAGAATCTCTGACTCCGGTGTCTGCACTTCTTGTTGTCTCTGAGTTAGTTTCTTTTGCCTTCTCTGTTCAATGTTCATGGCTACAAATTATCCAGGCAAAAATCCACCAATTTCTCCTGAAATATACTTAAAAGAATGAATGGCCACAATGTTGAACGTTGCTGGGACTTCACTAGTACATTACTCAGTGCAATATTTCTCCACATTCAATGTTTCCCATGTTCATGGAGAATGCAAGATGACCATGCTTTGAAACAACAAAGTTGATTATTTCCCAATAGAGAGGAAAAAGTAACAGAGAAATCAGAAAGGCCATGCAATAATACCGGAATGGTAAGGATTTTCTCGACAGATTTGCTTGGGATTTCCATCCATCAACCCTATTCAGCGATATTTGCAGATGAAATCCAATGCAAGAGGCGACTGTGAGCTGTAAACTTTGACACAATCGTGGCTGAGTGGTTAAGTAATGGGTTGGTAATGCAATGGGTTCGCTCACGTGTTGTTTGAATCCTACCAACTGGAATCTGCAGCTCAGCTGGTTTCACACAATAAGTGTCCCATTGTGTGAATGACACAAACACACTTGCAATTATTTCTTGTTCCATTTGAGGAAGTTTGAAAACTGCAGGATCCCCTCAACCAGGCAGTGAGCTTGTTTTGTCGTTATCTGCTCCATTTTCATTTTGATTCACTGAGTATGCAAGAGGCCCATGTTTAGAAACAACAAACCTGTTTAATTATCATAAAGAGAGGAAAATGTGAGGCAGTAGACTTCAGGTCATGAAACATTTCACAAATGGGATCGATTTTTGTCCCGGAATCAGGTGACATATTCATCTGCATCCTCACAACAGCGATATTCAATAAAAAAAAATACAGTGCGAGAGACCATGCGAGTGCAATCACATATTTATGGCCAAGTGATTAAGGCAATGGATTTGAAACTCTTTAGGGTTACCGCTGATGTAGGGTGGAATCCTGCCGACTATTTTCTGAATGGCAAACAATCTGAAGCACAGTTAGTTAAGGGTTCTGGGGCTGTATTTGATGAGGTTTCGATGGAAGACGCACAAATGCATCCAAACTGATAGAATACGGAGGGGTGTGGAGAGAGTGGAAGTGGAGAAGATGTTTCTCTTGGTAGGAGAGGCTAGGCGAGAGCCTCTGTGTGAAGGCATAACCCTTTAGAACAGAGATAATAAAATGTGAGGCTGGATGAAAACAGCAGGCCAAACAGCAGCTCAGGAGCACAAAAGCTGACGTTTCGAGCCTAGACCCTTCATCAGAGAGGGGGATGGGGTGAGGGTTCTGGAATAAATAGGGAAAGAGGGGGAGGCGGACCGAAGATGGAGAGAAAAGAAGATAGGTGGAGACAGTATAGGTGGGGAGGTAGGGAGGAGATAGGTCGGTCCAGGGAAGATGGACAGGTCAAGGAGGTGGGATGAGGTTAGTAGGTAGGAGATGGGGGTGCGGCTTGGGGTGGGAGGAAGGGATGGGTGAGAGGAAGAGCCGGTTAGGGAGGCGGAGACAGGTTGGTCTGGTTTTGGGATGCAGTGGGTGGAGGGGAAGATCTGGGCTGGTTGTGTGGTACAACGCGGGGAGGGGACGAACTGGGCTGGTTTAGGGATGCGGTGGGGGAAGGGGAGATTTTGAAGCTGGTGAAGTCCACATTGATACCATTGGGCTGCAGGGTTTCCAAGCGGAATATGAGTTGCTGTTCCTGCAACCTTCAGGTGGCATCATTGTGGCACTGCAGGAGGCCCATGATTGTCATGTCATCTAAAGAATGGGAGGGGGAGTGGAAATGGTTTGCGACTGGGAGGTGCAGTTGTTTGTTGCGAACCGAGCGGAGGTGTTCTGCAAAGCGGTCCCCAAGGCTTGGGGACCGCTTTGCAGAACACCTCCGCTCAGTTCACAACAAACAACTACATCTCCCAGTCGCAAACCATTTCCACTCCCCCTCCCATTCTTTAGATGGCATGTCCATCATGGGCCTCCTGCAGTGCCACAATGATGCCACCCGAAGTTTGCAGGAACAGCAACTCATATTCCGCTTGGGAACCCTGCAGCCTAATGGCATCACTGTGGACTTCACCAGCTTCAAAATCTCCCCTTCCCCCACCGCATCCCTAAACCAGCCCAGTTCGTCCCCTCCCCCCACTGCACCACATAACCAGCCCAGCTCTTCCCCTCCACCCACTGCATCCCAAAACCAGTCCAGCCTGTCTCTGCGTCCCTAACCTGTTCTTCCTCTCACCCATCCCTTCCTCCCACCCCAAGCTGCACCTCCATCTCCTACCTACCAACCTCATCCCACCTCCTTGACCTGTCCGTCTTCCCTGGACCGACCTATCCCCTCCCTACCTCCCCACCTATCTTCTTTTCTCTCCATCTTCGGTCCGCCTCCCCGTCTCTCCCTATTTATCCCAGAACCCTCACCCCATCCCCCTCTCTGATGAAGGGTCTCGGCCCGAAACGTCAGCTTTTGTGCTCCTGAGATGCTGCTTGGCCTGCTGTGTTCATCCAGCCTCACATTTTATCATCTTGGATTCTCCAGCATCTGCAGTTCCCATTATCTCTCACCCTTACGAACAGAGATGTGGAGGGATTTCTTCAGCCAGAGGGTACTGAATCTGTACATTGCCACAGAGGGCTGCGGAGGTGAAATCACTGCATGAATTGGAGATAGAGATAGGTAGGTTCTTGATGAATAAGGGGATCAAGATTCAAACAGATCAAGGCAAGAGAGTGAGTTTGAGACAGATATAAGGCACAATCAAATTGTGCAGCAGACTCAATTGTGCAGCAGACTCGATAGAATGAATGACCTTACTTCACTCCTACAATTTATAACCCTTTGTACTATGTCTCCCATTGATTTCTAAGTGTGTAGCTGTCATTCCTGGCTTATATTTTATCACACATTCCAGTCCTTGCCTGATTATTACTGTCACCTCTTAGTTTCTGATTGATTGCAACCTGGGATTCATTGTGTATTAAACTCAAAAGGTTGCATGAATATTCAGCAGGTCATAGAGAAGGCAAATGGAATGCTGGCATTTCAAATGGAATAGAGAATGGAAATAGGGAAGTTTGGTAAAAACTCGAGAATGCATAACTTGGCCCACACCGAGAATGCTGTGAACAGTATTCCCTATATTCGGGGGAATAAATCTTTCCATGGAGGCATTCTAGAGAAGAATCAGAAGATTGATCTTGTTGATGAAAGGATTTTCATGAGAAGACATGGAAAAGAACGAACCTGAACTCTTTGGAATTTATAACAAAAAGTAAATCTATTGATACATTAAAAAGCTCAACATATGTGATGAGAAACCAAAGTTAACATTGCTAAGAACTACCACCATCTTGTCCAGGCAATTAGATATCGGAATTAAATGATGACAGAGCCAGTGATGGCCATATCCCATGCATTAATATGCGATGAAACTCAGAGACTATTCATGTCCCCTTCATCCTCTTTGCATTCTCTGTGCAGCTCACAATCTCAGCTGTGGTCATGCCATCAACCAATGTGAAAACATAAGATTTCATCTGTACACCTCAATCATCGACAGGAATTTGTAAATAACTGGAGCCCAAACATGAATCCTTCGTCTAATAAAAATGCACAGCCTGTGAGCTGACAAACCAACTATTTATTAGCATGGGCTTTTCTGTATGTTGAACAATTCTCAAACGCATGCCAGCACATCACCTCCAAGTCCACGTGGTCCCGAGTTGTTTATTCGCTTCTTCAGTGGGACCCTGTTAAAATGCAACTGAAAAGTCAAATAAAGTTTCCTCCTACCTCCAATTTTTTTGGTGGGGGTAAAGAGATAGTGACTCGAAATATGAATGTTGTTATGGAAAGCGATAAGGATAGCACGGAAGTTAAGTGTCTAAATTTGCTGAAAGACAATTATCAGAAGATCACTTCTATCACTCAGCATTATCACTATCATGAGACAGGATCTGGCACATATAGACTGGAGGAAGAATTACTTGCAATCGAGTCTATAATTGGAAAGTGGGACCATTATAAAGTGGTACAATCAGAATCCAGGGACATTGTGTTCCGCAAAGAGAGAATGAAAAAGGTAGAATTTCAGTGAATGCTGATGAATTGATATGAGTTTGGTAAATAAAACACTGCACAATGAAAATAGGTACAGGCCTTCAAAAGTATAGAGTTTGCAAAAGGTGGTCGTTAAAAATGAAGGGCAAACAATGGCCTAGAATTACCTTTGGCAGGTACTGTTAAGGGAAAAGCCACAAGGTATTTTATAAATTTAGTTAGAGGAAGAGGATTACCATGGAGAGTGAAGACTGTTAGAAAGCGAAGGGGCATATTTTGCATAGAGCAAGAGGAAGTAGGTGAGGTCTGAAATTTATGCTTCTCACCTGTGTTCACAAAGGAGAAATACATTGTAGTCAGGGACTTCAGTTAGGATGGTGAGGTCCTCGAACATGTTACGATCAATAAGAAGCAAGAATTAAATGCTTTTGTAAGGGTAATCGTGGATAAATCACTAGTGCCCAATGAAATGTATCCCAGGCTGCTATAAGAGGCAAGGAAGGAGATTGACAAGGCCTGGCAGTTACATTTAATGTCTTGGTGGCCACAGGTGATGTGCTGAATGTCTGGAGGACAGTTAATGTGTTTCCTTTCCTCAAGAAGGGCATCAGAGAATGGCCAGGTAATTAGAAAGCAGACAATCTGATATCCGTGGGAGGGAACTTATTGGAAAAAAAAATCTGAGGGAAAGGTTGAACGAAAACTTGCAAAGGAAGGAATCGATTAGGGGTAGTCAGCACGGTTTTGGTAAAGAGAGATCATGTCTGATGAATTCAGTCAAGTTCTTTGAAATTGTGCCAACAAATATTGATGAGGGCAGTGCAGATGAAGTGGTTTGCAAAGACCCGCAGGAAGGCCTGTGACAACATCCGGCATGGAAGGCCGGTTCAAAAGGTAAGAACCCATGGAGTTTGAGGCAAGTTGACAAAAGAGATCCAAACTGGTGGAGTTTTATTTTTGTGATTAAAGTCTTTGACTATCAGCAAGCCACATGGATCTGTAAAGCGTCCATTGATGTTTATTATGTACGTTACTGACTTGGTTGTGAAACCACAAGATTTCATCGTAGGTTTGTAGATGATACGAAAGTTAGGGGTGTTGTCCATAGTGAGGTGGATCATCTCAGACTACAGTCTGATATTGATCAGCTGATGAACTTGGCAGAGTAATGGCAGATGGCACTTACTTCTAATAAGTGTGAAGTAATATGCTTTCGGAAGTATAGTAAGTGAAAGACGTATTGAACTGTAGGTACAGGCTGAGAACTGAAAAACAAGAGGGCCTTGGTACACACGTCCATAGATCACTGAAGGTGTCAACACAGACAGACAGGGTGGTGAAGTCAAGTGAACTGGGGGAAGGGCAACGTGAATCGTCAGAGGTACCCAAAAGATTTTATGCAGCCTAGAAGGGGTGTCGGGCCCGAAACCGTAGTGAGGCAAGAAGAGGCTGGCACAGAAGTTCAAGGTAGCAATTTAACCAGACAAGGCAGGCAAGACCAGGGCAGAAAATGAGGTAAAACTGAGGAATTAAACTGCATGTATTTCAATGCAATGGACCGTACAGGTAGGACAGATAAATTCAGGGCACAGGTGGGAACAGCGTCTGGGATATCAAAAGGTAATACAGAAACACAGCTGATGGAGAGAAAGAGTAAGCAGATCAATGATCCAGGGTACAGGCACTACAGGAAGTATAGTAGCTGGAGGCAAGATGGGAGTGAAGAGCTATTTTTGAATGAGACAGCATGACAGCAGCATTTATAGAGAATATTCCTGGCGTTCGCCCAGTGACGCGATTTTAGTGGAACTGAAAGAAAGAGAATGCGTGATCGCTTTGATACAATTGTACAGCAGGTCCCCCAAAGTCGGTGGGTGATTGAGGAACACATATGTTGGGAGATCTTAGATATCTGTAATAATAATAGGTATGTAATCATCAGGGTTTCTATTTTACCAAGCTTAGGCTGGTACTGCCACAGTGTTAAGCGCTTTGATTGGAAGAATTTGTTAAGTATATTAAGAAAAACTCTCTCAAACAATATGAAGATGACCTGACTGGAGAAGGGGCAAATCCTGACCTCCACGTGCGAAACCAAGTCGGGCAAGGGACTGAGGTGTCATTGGGGCAGCACTTTGGGAACGTGACTCATAATTTTATTACTCTGAAAATAGCTATGGAAAAAGAATGGCCTGGTCCACAAGCTAAAGTTATAAAGTGGGGCAAGAACAATTTTGATGGTATTTGACAGGAATTTTCAAAAGATTGTAGGGGAGGCTATTTACAGGTAAAGGGGCATCTGGCAAGTTGGAAGCTTTCAAAAGAGAGAGGTCAGAGCCGGCATGTTCCTGTTAGTGCGAAGGACAATGCTGACAGAAGGAGGAAACTCTGGATGACTGGTGACAGAGGCGCTCAGTTTAAGAAAGAGGTGATAAAGAGCTGGATTGATGAATCCTTCGAGGACTATGGGAATGTAGAAATAAAGTTTATGAAGAAATTCCAGAGGACAAAAAGGGATGCGAGATAACATTATTGGTCCAAGTTAAGGAAATTACAAAGAGATTCCATAGGTATATCAAGGGCAAAAGAGTGATAAGGGAGGAAATAGGGCTGCAGACACATGAACGAGGATATCGGTATGGAGAACCACAGCAGGTGGGTGAAATACGAAGCAGTATTTCATGTCAGTACTGACTGTGGAGAAAGACCAGGAAATTCAGGGAAATAAAGAGTGATGTCTTGCAAAGAGTCTCGACTACAAGAGACAGGTGGTGAAGGTCTTAAAAAGCTTAATCAAGTATTTCAGAGTACTTTTGGAAATCAGGGATGAATTTGTCACACCCAAGCACAGACGTTTGACTCAAGGGCAGGAGACTGAGAGGTGAACTTTTAGAGGTATATGAATGCCTGAGCAGCATAGTTAAGATGAACAGCCAACATCTGTCCCCTACCCCCCCTCCCCCCAGGGGAGGGGAATCCAAAACTAGAGGGAGGAGGTTTGAGGTGAGAGGGAAAATGTTTAAAGGAGACCTGAGAGGTAACATTAACCACGCAGAGAATGGTGCATACATGGAACGAGCTGCCAGACGAAGCTACAACAATGAAAAGTTATTGGGGCAGATACACAGACAGGAACGTTTTGAAACGAATGTGCCAAATTCAGGCAAATGTGACTTGTTCAATTCAGGAAACCTGAGCCATATGGATGAGTTGGGTCTAGGGGTCAGTTTCTGTGCTGCACAACTCTATGGCTCCAGTTACTGGAGGAGGATACTACTGAGATAAGGCAAGTTGCGGAGACTGAAGCAAATTACAGAGATAGGGATAGTGGTCAGGATTGGAGTATATTTCAAATATATGGAGGGATTGTAGAGAGGGGAGGTGGTGACAGAAAAAGGAGCAGTTAGAGGAGTTAGAATGGTTGAAGACACAAGTCCACGAGTCATGACACAGATACAGTCATCGAGGGGGAAATCACAAAACAAAGATCAGAGCAGCATTTCCCTCTGTTGTGAAAGATTTGCTTTCACTTCAGTTGCGCTGATCCTCACAAAGGCAGCACAGGCCTGGAATGATAACTGTGAATTCCCTCTGCTGTCTTTGGAAGTTATAGTACAACAAAGCTTAAAGTAGACTTCCCATGGCAGAGTCATGATCAAATCTGACTCAGTAATTAGGGAATGAAATTTGCCATCATTACCTTGTCAGGCCTACATGTGACTTCAGACCCACAGGAACGTGGTTGACTCACAATTATCCTCTGAAATGGAATGGCAAGCCATTCAGTTCAAGGGCAGCCAGGGGTGAGCAATAAATGCCAGCCAGCCAGAGACACCCACATCTCATGAGTGAATAAATAATAACTGGAACTGTGCTGGGACCAGTATCCTGGCCAATCATGGTGGGACATTTATGGACAGGCCTGGAAACTGACAGAGAGGATGTTGGGACAAGGTTCAGGTGAAAGGAGATTTCTAAATCCGAACCCAAAATGTGAAGTATTGGAACAGCATGTCAATGTGGTTGAAGACAAGCAGAAAGGGACAGGAAGCAACAGAGTTTCACTAAAACTATTCTTGAGTGAACTGGTTTGTGGCAGGAAATTTTGGTAAAAGGTACATGATACTGTTCCGTTTTGGCATGGACAACGTATACGCAATAAGACAGCGACATTCGAAGAGGATCTCGGGGATTGTTTTTGTCAGTGTTTCTTTGAATAACACGTTGTGCAACTGGCTGGGGATGTAATTGTCCCAGATCGACCGTTGTGTCATAAAGCTGAGTGCATTCGTAATGTCACTCCGAGAAATCCTCCGGGAACTTGGAAAAAGTGGAATTCAAAGGCATTATGAAGTTTTAAAGTGATCACACAAATAACAGACATCAATCAGAAACAGAAACAAGGTCGATTACATGGGTTTGACGGGGGAACTGACCAGGGGAAACAGGGTAAAGAGATTGAAATGTATGGCTGCAAATGAACAGTGGAAAACATTTGAAGGAACACTGTAAAACATTCAAAAAAGGGCTTTCCATTGAAACAGACAAAAACTCAGCTGGGAAGTCCTACGTGCATCTCACTCAGGGCATAAAGTATCAGATTCAATTCAGAAAGTCTTATAAGACAACCAAAAAATACTTAACAAATCTAAAGGGAAAGAGTGTGTTTCAGAAAATGACAATGAACTACCAAAATATAGAAGTAGGTGAAAAAGGGGTTGCAAGGGGTCCCCTCGCAGGAGGAATGTAGTAGGAAGAGGAAACATTGCTGGAGTTCCACAAGATGATAGGAACAGGGAGAGATGAAGATGCTGGGAGGTGGTGAGAGTGTTACAGTGAGTGGCAAGGACCTGAACAATGTTCCAAAGCCAGAATGAATTGCTGCAATGTTTGCAGAGGGTTGGAAGGAAAATATACCCTTTCGTTTCTTCATTCATGGGATGATGGCGTCATTGGATGGACCAGTGTTCAGTGCCTATTGTTGATTACATTGGGCAACTGCTCAGGGATAGTTAAGAGTCAGCCATTTTATTGTGGGTCTGGAGTCATATGTCGGCCAGATCTGTTCAGATGTCCTTCCCTAAAGGGCAGTCATGAATGAGTTAAGATTTAAAAAAAAGACGATCAACAATGAACACTTCATTTCGGAATATTTTTATGCAGTTCTAACTCCATGATCTCACACAGTGGGATTCAAACCCAGGCCCCCAGAACATTTATCTGTGTCTCTGGATTAACAGCCCAGTGGTATTTTTTTGAGACTGTAGCCGACCCAACATTTGAGATGGTTGAAGAGATATGGAGTGTTACAGAATATGGAGACCATTATAACTACAGAGCACATTGCGTGATCCAAAACAGGCTTCAGAGATGGAAAGCGAGAAAGGGATATGAGGTGTACCAGAGATCAACAGGGCAGAAGGTGATGAAACAGGTTTGATATTGTGAGGAGATGTCAGAACAGGAGAATGTTAGTGCTTCTGGGCAGTTACAGACATGAGGATTGCTGTAGGGACTGAATAAATACACAGTGATAAGGGTGGGTTTTGTTGTTTGAGGAACACATGCCAACACACAAACAGAACTGAACATTCACCGAGCTCACAAAAGGCCACACACACAAATAATCACAATAAAGATCATCTCCACATTTATGTCCGTTGTGTGTGATATCATTACTCAAAACTCCACAGGATAAAAACCTCCTCTCCACACAAGATTGACTCTTTACATTTCATTAGATCATAGATAATTGGCCATGTGAAGTCCACAGGATAAATAAAACTCCCCACAGATCATTGATAATTTGAAATTCACAACATTTGAACCAGCAGTCCACACAGAATTACCTATATACAGTACAGGAGGGATGGGGAGGCTTTAAAGAGGAGGGAAAAAGAGGTGAACGAGGACGTTACATGAGTGAGAGTGTATTATCTATAGGAACAGGGTGAGCAGAGTTGGATGGTTTCTGCTCGTGCCTTCTTGGCTGGTGACGGCGGTGGGGGGGTGGGGGCGGTGGTGACGGGGGGTGTGGTGGCGGCAACCTGTTGAAATATATAAAACTGAGAGGCACGGATAGAGTGAATAATCAGATTTTCTTCCCTCAGGTGGAAATGCCAATTGCAAGGAATCATTCATTTAAATTGGAGGAGGGAAAATTTAAGGCACATGTGTGAGTTTGCACACAGGAACATATTGCCAGGGGAGCAGAGGAAGCAGAGATGATAGCAATGTTTAAGAGGGATTCAGACAGATACATCAACAGGCAGGGAACGGAAGAATATGGATCATGTGTAGACAAGTGGCATTAGTTTAGAATGGCATCACAGTCATCGCAGACATGGTGGGACAAGGGACCTGTTCCTTATCTGTGTCATTCATTGTCCTATGCCCCAACAGGCTAAATGAAAGCTCTAAAATTAAACAAAGCATTGCAAAATCTGAAGAACTGAAACAAACAGAACTTGGGGGAGAAACTAAGTAGGTCTGGCAGCATCTGCGCAGAGAACAACGTTCTTCAGAAATTACAGAGACACACACGTGCAGACATGCCGAACCTTTTAAAAACCAAAGAATAAACTCAGCTCCCAAGAGAAATTAAAGCCAGCTCTGCACACGCAACTGACCAGAGTCCACAAGGTCAAGTGCAGCCTTCAGACAGAAATGACCACAGTCCATTGAATAAAAACAACCTCTCCACACAGAACTGACCATTCAGTATCTGTAGCATTAATTATCTCCACAAACAAAACTACCTGCCCACAGATCACAAGACAAATAGAAGCTCCCCACACTGAATTGACCATTTTCAGACCACAGGTTGGGAACCAGCTCAACTGATCCACCCAACCATTCAAAATCCAGGAGTTAAATCCAAACCAGAGACACAATTTACCAAACACAATTTGTAGGAGAAAACCCGCTCCCCACCAGTGCAAGATTAGGGGAAAATAAACAAAGAAAAGACGCTAAATCAAGAAGAAAGGACAAAGAAAACAGTGGATTTATAATCTGCTCAGTTCAGCGGAATGATTCAGAGCTGGCTGGCCATTGGCAGTGTCCTTTGCAGGAGTAAATAAAGGGTGACTTGGTGACAGGATAGCAGCCTTGGTGCAGGTATTTCACATGGGGACACACACAAAATCAATTTGCAACACAGGACTGAAACAGCAGCTCAGAGGTTGAGAACAATTCCCCACATATGGACTGACCATTTGCAATCTGCACACAATAGCTGACAATCACAGTCCAAGAGCATTTTAAAAATCGACTCGTTCAACTCAGGAAACTGACTCTTTGCTCTCTCAACATTCTTTTGTTTAAAAATCATTACACAAATGAACAACTGACAGTCCACAGAATGAAAACAATCACCACTGAACATGCAGAGAGCTGGCCACTTGCAATTCACAAGACAATAAAGGACAGTTCCATGTACAGAATTGGCCATTCATCATTCAAGGGATAAAATAATCTTGCCAAACACAGAAGTGACATTTTGCAATGAAAATGAGTTTTCAAAACAGCATTCCGCAGAATACATGCTGCCCATATACAGAGCACAGGTCAGCACTGTCATGTAATACTCTCCCCCTGCCTGGATGAATGTAGCTCCAACGGCACTCAATAAGCTTGACACTATCGAGCACAAAGCAGCCTCATGTTTGGAATGATATTTACTCACTTCACTTGTAACACACCATGACTGCAGTGTCCACAATCTACAAGGATCAGCAGCAGCAGCATTTCACAATCCAAAGCATCCACAAACAACCTGGAAGGAAAATAACAGCTGGTGTATGACAACAGCAGCGTTTGCAAGGTCCCCTCCAAGTCACACTCCTTCCTAACAGCCATGTGGCTCTCCCTGCACCCAACGGATTGCAGTGGGTCAATCAAAGCAGGTCACAAATAAACAGAAGTTGCTGATAACTCTCAACGTGTGTGAAGAGAAACCAAAGTTTACATTGCTCAGAACTACCACCACCTTCTCCAGGCAATTAGAGATGGGAATTAAATGATGGCCAGGGCAGTGATGGCCGCATCCCACGCATGAATATGCGACTAAACCCCGAGACCATTCATGTTCCCCATCACTCCCATTGCATTCTCTGTGCAGCTCACAATCCCATCTATGATTATGCCATCAACATAACGGAAACATTAAATTTGACCTGTACATCTCATTCATTAGGAGAGATTGTGAACAGCTGGAACCCAAGCATGAATCCTTCCTCAAACTCACAAGGCACAGCCTGCAAACTCCCAAATCAACAATTCATAAGCACGTTTTTTTTCTGTGTTAAACAATTCTCAACTCATGCCAGCACATCACCTTCAAATCCATGTGGTCAAATTTGTTTATTTGTTTCTTCAGTAAAAATGCATCTGAAAAGTCAACTAAAGTTTCCTCCACTATCATTTTTTTTGGGATAGATATACTAACTCCATGTTTGAATGTCATTATGGAAAGCGATAATTTAGTATGGAAGCTAAGTGTCTAAATTTGAGGAATGCCACCTATCATGAGATTACCACTACCAGTAGGCATTATCACCATAATTAGACAGGAGCTGGCACATATCGACTGGGGCAGGAACTACTTGGAGTTGAGTCTGTATTCGGAAAGTGGGGCTATTATAAAGTTTTCAAGTAGAATCCAGGGCTAAGATAATAATGTATAGAACTGGATGAACACAGCAGGCCAGGCAGCAGAGGAGCAGGAAAGCTGATGCTTTGTGTCTGGACACTTCTTCAGAAAGGGGTGGGGAGAGCGAAGTGGACTCTGAAATACATAGAAAGAGGTGGGGAGGCAACAACAGCGAGTGGATAACGGAGCACATAGATGGAGAAAAGACAGAGAGGCCAAGGAAGCGGGGATGGCTCCAGTAAAAGTGAGGGTAGGGAGGGAGTTAGGATGGGGTTTTGTCAGTGAGGTGGGAGAAGTGGACAGATGGGAGATAATACTGACAGGTCAAAGCGGTCAGGACGAACTTGGCTGGTTTTGGGATGAAGTCGGGGGTGGGGAGATTTTGAAGCTTTCAAAGTCCACATTGATACTGGGGCTACAGGGTTCCCAAGCAAAATGAGATGCTGTCCCTGCAGCCTTCGGGTGGCACAGGATGGTGAGGGTCTCAAACATGTTAAGGTCAGTAAGGAGCAAGAATTAAATGCTTTTGCAGGCGTATTGGTGAATAAATTACCAGGGACCAATGAAATTTATCACAAACTGCTGTCAGAGACAAGGCAATAGATTGCAGAGGCCTGGCAGGTATATTCAATACCTTGGTGGTCACAGGTAAAGTTCTCAATGACTAGAGGATAGTTAATCAGATTCCTTTGTTCAAGAATGGCAGCAAAGATTGGTCAGATAATTGCAGAAGAGATAGCCTGACATCAGTAGGAGTGAGCTTATAGGAAAAACTTTCGAGGCAAAGGACAAATCAATACTTGCAAAGGAAGAAATCAGTCAGGAGTAATCAGCATAGATGTAGGAAAGAGAGATCCTGTCTGATGAATTCATTCCAGTTCTTTGACATTGTGTCTAAAAAATATTGATGAGGACAGTGCAGGTGATGTGGTTTACAATGAACCTCAGTGAGGTCTTTGACAATGTCGCACATCGGAGGCTGGTTCAAAAGGTAAGAACCCATGGGATTTGAGGCAAGTGGGCAAACTAGATCCAAACCTCCTCGATAGTATTTTTTTGTGATTGAAAGCCTTTTAACATCAGCAGACCACGGGGATCGGTGCAGAGTCCATTGCTGTTTATTCTGTACATTAATGACTTGGCTGTGAGAGCAGGACGTATCATCAGTAGGTTTGCAGAAGACACGAAAGGTTGGGACGTTGTCCATAGAGAGATGGATGTTCATAGACGACAGTCTGATATTGATATTGAGCAGAGTAATGGCAGATGAAACTTATGTCTAATAAGTGTGAAGTGATACACTGTGGGAGGTATGATACGTGAGGGACATTCATAATGGGCAGTAGGTACACAAAGAGGACTGAAAAACAAAAGGGACCCTGGTACACAAGTCCACAGATCACTGAAGTTGTCAGCACAGATAAACAGGGTGGCGAAGTCAACTGAACTGGGGGAAGGGCAAGGTGAATTGTTAGAGGTACCCGAAAGGATTTATCCAGCCTAGCAGGAGTATGGGACCTCAAACAGCAATTGCGCAAGAAAGAGGCTGGCACAGAAGTTCAAGACAGCAATTTAAATAGACAAGGCAGGCAACAGCATGGCAGGAAATGAGGTAAAACTGATGAATTAAACTGCATATATTTCAATGCAATGGGCCTGATAATCTGATGAGGATTTGGGACTAGGATATCAAATGTGTGACAGAAACAATGCTGAGGGAAAGAAAGGAGGAGCAGCTCATTGCTCCAGGGTACAGACGCAACAGGAAGGACAGAGCGGGAGGCAGGATAGGAGGGAAGAGGGATTTTTGAATTGGTAAAACATGGTGGCAGTGTTTATAGAGAATATTCTGGGGATTTGCCCAGTGAAGCGATGTTAGCAGAATTGAGAAATCAGAATGGGTGATTACTTCGATACAATTGTACGCCAGGCCCTCAACAGTCAGTGAGAAATTTAGGGGCCAATATATTGGGAGATCATCGAATCATAGAATCTCTACGGTGTGGAAACAGGCCCTTCGGACCAACAAGTCCACATTGACCCTTGCAGCATCCCACCCAGACCCATCCCCCTATAACCCACACACCCATGAACACTGTTTAGCATGGCCAATTCACGCAACCTGCACGTCTTTGGACTGTGGGAGGAAACCAGAGCACCCAGAGGAAACGCACGCATACACAGGGACTATGTGCAAAGTCCACACAAACAGTTGCCCGAGGCTGGATTCGAGCCTGGGTCCCTGCTACTGAGAGGCTGCAGTGCCAACCAAACACAGCAGAGCAAATATGTTGAGATCGTCGATATCTGTAAGAAAAATAGGGGATTATAATTTTCGAAACTTAGACTGGTACTGTCATAGTGTTAAGCAATTTGATGGAGGAATTTTTTTCAGTGTTTTTAAAAGGAAACTCTCAACAAATACGTAGACAGCCCGACTGAAGAAGAGGCAAAAGCTGACCTCCACGTGCGAAACAAGGGGCAAGACATTGAGGTGATGTTGGGGCAGCACTTTGGCAAGTGACCACCATTTTATTAGTTTGAAAAAAGCTATGGGAAATGATTAGCCTGGAGCACAAGCTAAAGCTATAAACTCGGGCAATCCCAATTTTGATGGTATTTGACAGGAAATTTCAAAAGTTGATTGGGGAGACTATTTGCAGGTAATTGGGCATCTGGAAAGTTGGAAGCTTTCAAAAGCGAGAGGTCAGAGCCGATATGTTCTCGTTTGTGTGATGGGCGGTGCTGAACGAAGTAGGAAACTATGGACGACTGGTGATAAAGAGGCTCTGGTCAAGAAAAAGGGGATATATAGCTGAATCAAATTAATCCCTTGAGGAGTATGGGAGTATAGGAATACACTTTATAAAGGAAATCCGGAGGGCAAAAATGTGATGCAAGATAACTTTGGCCGATAAAATTAGGGAGAATACAGAGAGATTCTCCATGTATATTAAGAGCAAAAAAGTGATGAGGAAGAAAACAGGGATGCATAGAGATGAATGAAGCCACTGATATGGACAACCACAGGAGGTAGGTGAGCCATTAAACAGTTTTTCACGTCAGTACTTACTGTGGAGAAAGACTAGCACATTCATAAAAATAAAGAGTGATGCTTTGAAAAGAGTTCGCAATTCAGAAGAGTGATGCTGGAGGTCTTAAAAAGCTTGCCAAGTGTATCTGAGGACTTTCGCGAAATCGGGGATGAATTTGTTAGACTCCGAGCAGAGATAATTCCTTCAAGCATAGGAGTCTGTGGGGTGACCTTTCAGGAGGTTTATGAATGCCTGAGCAGTATAGATAAGGTGAATATACAAGGTCTTTGCGCCCAGGGTAGGGGAGTCCAAAAGTAGAGAGCGTAGGTTTGAGGTGAGAAGGGAATGTTTTAAAACAGACCTGAGGGGTAACGTTTCCCACAGAGAATGGTGCAAATATGGAACGAGGTGCCAGAGGAAGTGGTGGAGGTAAGTACAATTACAACAGTGAAAAGACATTGGGGCTGGTACACAGATAGGAAAGGTTTGAAAGGATACAAGTCAAACACAGGCCAATGTGACATGCTCAGTTCGGGAAACCAGGTCAGCACGGATGAGTTGGGCAAAAAACTCTGTTTCTGTGCTGCACAACTCTACGAATCCAGTTCCTGGAAGAAGAGACTATTGAGATAAGGCATGTTGCAGAGACTGAAGCAAGTTACAGAGATAGGGGTGGTGGTCAGGACTGGAGTATGTTTCAAATGTATAGAGGGATTGTAGAGAGGGGAGGGGGTGACAGAAATAGGAGCAGTTATAGGAGTTAGAATGTTTGAAGACACTGGTCAATGAGACGTAGATACAGTGTTAAAGGGGGAACACAGACCAGAGAGATGAGAAGCAGCATTATCACCCTGCTTTGGGAAATTAGTTTTCATTTAACTTGTGCTGATCCTCACGAAGAAAGCACAGGGATGGAGTGATAACTGTGTACTTTCTGTTCTGGCTACGGAAGGCACAGTACACCAATATTGAAAGTAGGCCTCCTTTAAATGACGAATTAGTGATTCTGCCTAACTGCGTAATCAGGGAAGGAAATCTGCCATCCTCACTTTCAATATTGGTGTACTGTGCCTTCCATAGCCAGAACAGAAAGTACACAGTTATCACTCCATCCCTGTGCTTTCTTTGTGAGGATCAGCACAAGTTAAATGAAAACTAATTTCCCAAAGCAGGATGATAATGCTGCTTCTCATCTCTCTGGTCTGTGTTCCCCCTTTAACACTTGGTCAGGCCTACATGTAACAGACTCTCAAATACCCTCTGAAAAGGCACAGCTAGTCATCAACACAGCAAATCATTCAGTTCAGGGGTTGCTAGGGTTGGATAATAAATGTTGGCCAAACAGAGACACCCACATCTCATGAGTGAATAAATAATGACTGGAACCGTGTTGGGACCAGTGTCCTGGCGGCTCATGTCATTATGTTTGTGGGCAGGGCTTGAAACTGACAGAGGGTGCTGAGATGGGGCTACAGGGGAAAGGAGATTTCCAAATCAAAACAGAGCATGTGAAGCATTGGAACAGCACGGTGATGTGGCTAAAGACAAACAGAATGGACAGGAAGCACAGAGTTTCACCAAAACTGTACATCAGTGAAGAGGTTTGTGACAGGATATTGTGCTAAAACGTACATTACAATGTTGGTTTTTGGAGTGGAAAAAGAGTGTGCAATAAAATAGTAGCATTTGAAGAGGAGATGAGAGAATGTTTTTGTCAGTGTTTCTTTGAATAACACGTTGTGCAACTGGCTAGGGACATAACTATCGCAGACCGACCATTGAGTGGTGAAGTTGAGTAAATGAATAATGTCACACCAAGATATCCTCTGGGAAATTGTGGAAAATTGGAATTCAAAGGGATTATAAAGTTTTAAAGTGATCACACAAAGAACAAGCAATAATCAGAAACAAGAAAAAAATCAACTGTATGAATTTTAGAACAAAGAACAAAGAAAATTACAGCACAGGAACAGGCCCTGGAGCCATTCAAGACTGCGCCGATCGAGATCCTCTGTCTAAACCTGTCACCTATTTTCAAAGAGTCTGTATCCCTTTACTCCCTGCCCATCCATGTACCTGTCCAGATACATCTTAAAAGTCACTGCCGTGTCTGCGTCTACCACCTCCGCTGGCAATGCCTTCCAGCACCCACCACAGAAGAACTTTCCACACGTATCTCCCCTAAGCTTTTCTCCTCTTCCTTTGAACTCATGACTCCGAGTAATTGAGTCCCCCACTGTGGAGAAACAAGTTCCTTGCAATCCACCTTGACTGTACCCCTCGTCATTTTCTGGACCTCAATCAGGTCGCCCCTGAATCTCCGTCTTTCTAATGAAAATAATCCTAATCTACTCAACCTTTCTTCATAGCCAGCGCCAATCATAACAGGCAACATCCTGGTGAACCTCCTCTGCTCCCTCTCCAAAGCGTCCACATCCTTTTGATAATGTTATGACCAGAACTGTACACAGTACTCTTAATGTGGCTGAACCAAAGTCTTGTACAAGCGTAACATGACCTGCCAACTCTTGTACACAATACCCCGTCCAATGAAGGAAAGCATAAGGTATGCCTTCTTGACACTCAATTGTACTGCGTTGCCACTTTCACGGAATAATGGACCTGAACACCCAGATCTCTCTGTACATCAATTTTTCCCAGGATTTTTACATCTACTGTATCATTTGTTCGTGAATTAGATCTTCCAAAACACATCACCTCACATTTGCCTGGATTGAACTCCATTTGCCATTTATCTGCCCAACTCTCCAATCTATCTATATTCTGCTGTAATGTTTGATAGTCCCCTTCACTATCTGCTACTCCACCAATCTTCGTGTCATCTGCAAACTTGCTAATCAGCCCACCTATACCTTCCTCCAAATTATTTACGTATATCACAAACAACAGTGGTCCCCGCACAGATCCGTGTAGAACACCAGTGGTCACCGGTGTTGAATTTGAGAAACTCCATTCCACTACTATTCTTTGGCTCCTGTTGCCTAGCCAGTTTGAGTCATCTAGCGAGCACACCCTGGACCCCATGCGACTTCATTTTCTCCATCAGCCTGAGGAGAACTCACCGAGGTAAATAGGGTGAAAAGACTGAAATGGATCTCTGTAAATGAACAGTGGAAAACATTTGATGGAACTGTGTGAAACATTCATCAAAACAACATTCCATTGAAACTGACAAAAACTCAGCCAAACATGTGATTCAGGGTGTAACTCAACAAATTCAATTGGTAGAGGCGGAGAAATCCACACAAAAAAAAAACAACAAATCTGAACAAAGGGAATATTTTAGGAACAGTGAGTTACCACATTATGGGCGTAGGTGTTAAAAAGATTGCAAGGCATCTCTTTGTAGGGGAGTGCAGTGGGAAGAGGAAACATTGTTGAGACTGAAGGAAATGATAGGAACAGGGAGAGTTGAAGGTGCTGGAGAATGTGAAAGCATTATGGAGGGTGGCAAGGTCCTGAACGATGTTACACACACAGGATGAATTGTGGGAGCTGGAGGTGTTTGCAGTGATGGGGGGCTGGGGGCAGGGGGGGAACATGTACTTTTAAAAAAAAATAATTCATGTCAAGAGTATGTCTCTGGCCTGTCCAGCAATCATTGCCCACGACGAATTGTCAGAGCGCAGGTCAGAGTCAGGCATATTTCTGTGGGTGTGCAGTCACGTCAGCCAGACCAGCCAAGAATGTCACGTGCCCTTCCTTTAAGGACAGAAGTGAATCAGAAGAGTTTTTTTTCCTGATAATCAATGATGCTCGCATGGTGGCGTCAAATATATCATGAGCAGCCACAGAATGACGTCCCAACTCATGTTCCCCTTGCTCTGACCAATGAAGGCAAATCTGTCAAAAGCCACCGTCACCACCCGATTTCCCTCTGATGCCACTTTCATATACGTACATAGTTGCAACCCAAGTCTCTGTTGGACAGCACTACACAGGGAACTACCATTAGCTGTTTCCGTCGTGCCCCGATTTGTCTTTCCATGATGTAATATCTCATATTTACCTATCTTAATCTCCATCTGCCATTCCTCATCCCACTGGCCCAGTAGATCAAGATCCTGCTGTCCTCTTAGCTACCCATCTTCACAGTCCGCTACACCAATTTTACGGTCACCTACAAACTTACTAACCACGACTCATATCTTCCCATTCAAATTGTTAATAGAAACGCCACGCAACAGTTAATCGAGCACCGAACCTTGAAGCACTGACCTCCAGTCAACAAACCTCTACCAGCACCCACTGTCTCCCACCACCATCAAGCCTATTTTGTACCAAGTTGGCAACCTCTCCTGGGAGCCCATGTGATCTTACCCCATTAAACAGTCTATCATGCTGAACCCTACCTAAGGTCTTGTTAACAAGCACGTACCACTCTGCCTTTATCCATCTCCTGGCTACCTCCTGAAAATATACAAATCAAATTTCTGAGGCAGACTTTTCCACACACAAAGTTGTGCTGACTATCCCTGATCAATCATTGCCTTTCCAAATGCATGAATATCTCGTCTCTCAAGATCTCCTCCAATAGGCATTCTTTGCTCTGAAATCTGTTTTGACTTTGGTCTGATCCCTGATTCAAGTTCTTCGTGTTCCCATGCATTAATTGAACTTGCCTTTCTTGCTGTTAGTTATCCTGTGTTTTGAGAACCTCGATAAATCGATGCATGACTTGAGGAGCAGAATATCCTACTGGTGTCCCTAGATCTTATGGTCTCATGAGAATCAAGGGGCAACTTTCCATTGACATGAGACATGACCTGGACCAGAGGAAGATGATTATAGGTTTAGGAAGTCAGTTTTTTGAGCTTCAGAATTTCACTGCAGGAGTTCCTCAGTGGAGTTTGATATGCCCAAAATTCTTCACCTGCTTCAATGAGCTTCCCTCCATCATAAGATCAGGATTGGGGTTGTTTGCAGATGACAGCTCAATGTTCAGCAGCATTTGCAACTCATCACTGAAGCAGTCCATTTCCCAATGCAATACGATCTGGACTCCATGTGAGCTTGGGTAAACATGCAGCGCACAACATATGTACCACACAAATATCAGACAATGACCATCATGAACATTGAGAATCTCACCATTAACATTTGACATTACCATTGCTAAATCCTTTACCATTTTTTTCCATTGAAATAAGGGCAAATATTCAATTTGTCTTCCAGGTTACTTGCTGCACCTACGTGCTAGCTTTATGTTTCACGTAGAAAGAGCCCAACTCCCTTTGTGTTGCATCTTCCTGCAGTGTTTACAACAGCAAATCAGAAGCTTGAAATCATGCTGCTTTTAAATTTTACCTTGTATTACCAATAAGCTGCTCAGTGACACACAGTTTGGATTCTGCCAGGGTCGCTCAGCTCCTGGCCTCCTTCCAGGCTTGATTCAACATAGACAACTGAGCTGAATTCCAGAAGTTAGGTGAGTGTAACAGCCTTTGACAGCAAAGCTGCATTTGACCGTGAGTGCAGCATCAAGGTGCCCATCAAAACCGGAATCACTAGGTATCCGGTGCAAACTGCCTGGTGATTGGTGTAATACATGGCACGTCAGAAGAAAATGGTAGCTGTTGGAGATGAATCATCTCAGCTCCTGGACGTCTCTGCAGGAGTTCCTCAGCGTAGTGTCTTCAGCCCAACCATTTTCATCCGCTTCATTAATGACGTTCTCTCCATCTTAAAGTCAGAGGTAACCATGTTTGCCAATTTTTACATAATATTCAGTACTATTCATGACTCCTCAGACACTGAAGCAGTCGTGTCAAACTGCAACAAGATGTGGACCATACTCAGGCTTGGGTTGACAAGTGGCAAGTACCATTTGTGCCAGATAAAAGCCAGGCCGTGGCCTTCACCAATAAGAGGCAATCTAACCACAGCCCCATGAATTCAATGGTGTTACCGTGACTAAATGCCCCACTATCATCCTAAGAGTTCGAATTACTCAAAACGTCAACTGGGCTCACCAGATCAACACAGTTTATACAAAAGCAAGTCATCGGCTAGGAATACTGCAACGAGTAACTCATCTTCTGAATCCCATAAGCTAGATCATCATTTACAAGGCGCAGGCCAGGAGTATGGTGGAATATCCCACACTTTCCTTAAGGAGTGCATCAATAGTGAGGTTTGGCTCGGCCCAAGAAAAAGCGGCCAGTTTTATTGGCACTACATCCATTATGATCCATTCCTTCCACAACTGACGTTCAAGAACAGCAGGGTGTATAATATTTACAAGATGCACTTCACTATTGGCCTGGCTTTTATGTGGCGCAAATGTTACTTGCCAATTGTCAACCCAAGCCTGAATATAGTCTACATCTTGTTGTATTTTGACACGACTGCTTCAGTGTCTGAGGAGTCATGAACAGTGCTGAGTATTATGTAATGTGTTATGTATTATATAATTTTATTGAAAAACAAAAACAAAGATGGACTAAGAGCTATATATTTAATTCGAGTAAATCCAATTTTACTGAACTGAGAAGAGATTTACTGAATGTGAACTAGAAGCAGCAACAAGATGATGAATCAGAATCAGAGCAGTGGCAGGTATCCAGAGAGGAAATTAACACAGTTTCAAGAAAATGCAAAGTAAAAAGGGGCAAGCTCCTAAATCCAGAGATCCCTGAAAGTCCAGGAAACTTTCAGGCAGAAAAAGAAACATTATGTCAGACAATAGTAGCTAAAAGCAACAAAGATCTGAGAAGATTGTGGAATATGGAGAGGTACAAATCAAGAAGAAATTAGAAAGCGAACAGTGTAAGAGAAATCACATTGGCAAGAAACATCAAAGGTGATCTTTGAGATTTTTTTTCAATACAGAAAATGAAAATAAAACTAAAATAAGGATTAACAAAAAAAAAGACACACAAGGTAGATTGAAATGTAAGGAGGCCTCAACGACATGGGCTATAATGAACAACTTGAGAGAATCATCTGAGAAATCCATCAGACCCTTTTCAACGTTACAAGCAGATATAAGGATTTAGGAACATGAAATCTGGTGATTGGCACATGGTGGTAAGAATGGCAAGATTTGGAAACTTTGGGCCACAAGATAAATCATGAGCTTAGTCAGAAAGAAAAATAAGGCATACATAAGATTTCGGAAACTGAAGGCAGACAGAGCTCTCAAAAACATAAAGAAAACAGGAATGTTTTGGGAGGTATAAAATGGGCCATGAAATATCTTTGCCAGACCCGGATTAAGGAAAATCCCAAACCATTTTACAGAGTATAAAGAACAAGAGATTAGGGAGGGAAAGGTTACACCCACCCAAGGGCAAAGAAGGGAATTTATGCATGAAGGTAGATGAAGTGCGTAAAATCTTTGAAGAATACTTACATTGGCATTGGCAGAGGGGAAGGGTATGATGGATGGTCATTCTAGAAAAGGGGTGCCTTGATGTTCAAGAGCATTTCAATATTTAAAAAAAAGTGGTGGTGCTGGGTGATCTGAAAAGCATTCCGGTAGAAAAGTCTGAGATCCTGATGGAATTCATCACAGAATCTGAGGGAATAATTTTCTCGGGCCTGATACAAAATCTTTGTGTCCTCTTTAGTGACAGGATAGGTACTAGAGTATTGGAGAATAGCCAATGTTGTTCCTTTAAGGGCAACGAGGATAAGAAAGGAAATTACAGATCTGTAAACCTGAGGTCAGTAGTTGGGAAATTATTGGAGAAGGTTCTTTGGGATAGAATTTACTTATTTTTGGAAAACTTGGACTTGTTAACAATAGACCGTGTGGCTTTGTGCATGGTACGTCATGTCTCACAAACTTGATAGAATATTGTGAATAAGGGACAAAAGATGACTTATGAGATCATGGGGCTGGGTGGTGTCCATATGGATGGTCTCAAGACGTTTGATAAGATTCCTCATCGCACGATAATACAGAATGTGAAGTCAAGTAGATCTGCGCTGAGCTGTTAAGATGGATACGGAACTGGCTTGGCCATAGTATGCTGGAACAGTGTTTTTTTTAAAACGGGAGGTGTGTTTGTTGCAGAGATTGGTGCTGAGTCAGGTTTTCTTTGTAAAATAGATAAATGAATGTAAATAGCCTGATCAGTAGTTTTCTGGATGACTCAAAGATTGTGGACAATGGATCGTGGGGACAATTACCAAAAGGATAAAACAGGACAGAGATAGGCTGCATTTTGGATAGTGGAAAGGCAGCTGTGATTCCATGTGGGCAAGTGCAAGGTAATGCATTTTGGAAGACTGAATGCAGAAGCGGACGATACAGTAAATTGAAGAAATCTTTGTAACAGCAATAAGTAAAAGGGATCCAGGTGTACTGGTCCATTGTTCCCCAAAAGTGGCAACATAACTGGACATTGTGGTCAAAAAAGCATATTTCATGCTTTTAAACATCAGGGCACAGAGTACAAAAACAGTCACGTTGCAGTTGAGTGCAAATTTAGTTTGGTCACATTTGCCAGCAGAAGGATGTACATGTGTTGGACAGGGTATCAAAATGGGCTACCAGGATGCTGTTTGGCTTGAAGGGTAGTAGCCATGAAGAGGCTTTTGGATGCAATCACAGACATGAGGAGTGTTGTAGTAACTGGTGGGGGCTACACAGGTAACAACATTTCCAATGGCTGGTGCAGTGGCTCAAGGCAGAAGTTCAGCACCACCTTCTCTGGGGTGAATGAAAATCTGCAATACGTGCTTGCTCAGACAGCAATGCCCACATCCCATGAATGAACGAATGAAATAAAGCTCACCAAGCAGCACTGAGCTCACTCAGGAAGTCTCTTCCCACAGTACTTCACAAACCAGGAACAAGTATCATCAAGAAGAACAGGAGAAACAGTTGCATCCGATTACCAGTATTCCCAACGTCACCTCCAAGCCACGCGGCATCCTAACATTACTCTGCCTGTCCCTACACCGAAAGGATTGCAGGAGGTCCCGAAGGCAGCAGAACACCATCATAGAGATGGCCTAGCCAGTGATGTCTTCACCCCATAAATAATCTTTTAAATCATTTTAAAAATAGAGAAACTCACAGACTGTTGACGCACCCCTTGCTTCTTCACACAAATCTCCTTGCCATCTAGTTTTGTCACAACGCCATTAGAGACGATACAACGTGGAGCTGAAGGAACACAGCAGGTTAGGCAGTATTTAGAGGAGCAGGAAAGTTGACCTTTTGGGTTGAGACCCTTCCTGATCATCTGATGCTGCCTGGCCTGCAGTGTTCCTCCAGCCCCACATTGTATCGAATCTGACTTCCGGCAAATGTTGTTCTTGCTATCTCCTAGTCCACAGAAACATCAAATTTTGTTCATCTAACAAGTTCATTGACCCAACATGTGAGTTGTTGAAGGCCCAGCACAAATTCATTTATTTCCACTCAGTTTTCTGTCTGATAAAGAATTCACAATCGTTGCCATTACATTCCGTCCAAGCCCACACGTGCCTATTTTATTTATCGACCTCTTCAGTGGCCAGGTTTTCAAAGGTTTCTGAAAATTCAAACAAATAATTCCTCTCCTTCGATCTATTCTGTTTTTCGTCAGAAAAATGACAAATCCAACAGGGTCCGTCCATCAAAATTTGCCTTTCATAACAACATCCTTGGCACGGATAGTGGATTGGCTGAAACAGACAGTGGGTTAAAGGGATTTTTCAAGGATGGCAGCCAGTGATGTGTGGAGTTCCACAGCAGTCTGTGTTGGGACCAAAAGTGCACATGTTATATGTTAGCAGTCTGGATGAAGAAAGTGAGGGTATTGTTGCTAATGTTGTGTCATCAGCTAGAAGAGGTGCAGAGACAGATAGTGCTGAGGAAAAGCGAAGGCTGTAGAAAAACAGGTACGAGAATGGGAAACAAAGTGGCAGATGGAACCCAATGTGTTGAAATTATGCGTTCATGAACTTTGGTCGGAAAAAATCGAGGTGTAGACTATTTTCTAAATGGCGAAAAATCTGAAGCACAAGGGTCTTGCAATCCTGGTTCTGTATACTCTTCAGTTGAACACAAAGGTTCAGTTTGAGTCGAAAAGGCATCGGAAATTTTAGCACTTATTTCCAGAGAGAAGCAGAAATGTACTGCTGAGGCTCCAAAAAGCTCAGCTCAGACAGCCTATGGAACATTGTGAGCAGTTTTGGGACCCAGACTGAAGGAAGGCTGTGCTTCTCTTGGAGGGAATAGAGAAACAGTTTACAAGAAAGATGCTATGGATGAGGTGGTTGTCAAATGAGGAACAGTTAAGGGCTCTTTGTCTGTATTTGATGAGGTTTCAATGGAGGAGGCAGCATTTCGTTCAAACTGACAGAATACGGAGGGGTGTGGAGAGAGTGGAAATGGAGAAGATGTTTCCATTGGTAGGAGAGTCTAGGGCAGAGCTCCATGTGAAGGCACAACACTTTAGAGCTGAGGTGTGGAGGAATTTCTTCAGTCAGAAGGTGGTGAATCTGTGCATTGTCACAGAGGGCTGTGGAGGCGAAATCACTGAATGACTTGAAGACGGAGATAGGTCGGTTCCTGATGAATAAGGGGATCAGGCTCCAAGGCGGTCATGGCAAGAGAACGGGGCTGAGAAATATAGAAGCCACAGTCAAATGGTGGAGCAGACTCGACGGAATGAATGTGTTTACTCCACTCCCATAATTTAAACTTCTTTGGCCTATGCTTCACCTACCTGATTTCCAAGTGTGCAGTTATCATTTCTGGCTTAGCGTTTATCATTCATTCCAGTCCTTTCCTGATTATTACTGTCACCTCTTGGTTTCACATTGATTGCAACTTCGGATTCCTTGTGTCTCAAACTCAAAAGGTTTCATTCAGGTTCAGCATGTCATAGAGAAGGTCAATGGAATGCTGGCATTTCAAAGGGGATAGAGAATGGAAATAGGGAAGTTTTCAAAAAATCTAGAATGCACTACTTGGCCCACACCGAGAATACTGTGATCAGTATTGCCTCTATGCAGGGAGAATAAATATTTT
The DNA here is from genome assembly GCF_030684315.1 of Stegostoma tigrinum. Taxonomy (NCBI): domain Eukaryota; kingdom Metazoa; phylum Chordata; class Chondrichthyes; order Orectolobiformes; family Stegostomatidae; genus Stegostoma; species Stegostoma tigrinum. The sequence goes on along the minus strand of NW_026728600.1, from coordinate 2,283,856 downwards.
TGCCTGAGAGGCAGTCCATAGAAAATCGGAAGATTGATCCTCTTTATGTAGAGATTTTAATGAGAAGACATGGAAAAGATTGAACTCGAACTCTTTGGAATTTAGAATAAAAGGTAAATCTTTTGATACATTGAAGACTCTTTAGGGTTTATACAGGGTCAGTGCAAAGAATTTGGCTCCCCTTGCGTGAGAATCTAGAAATGGAGGTTACAAAAATCACACGAAGGGCTCACTCATTCAAGGAGATGAGGAGGAATTTCACCAGAGGGTAGACAATCTGTTACTTACTCAGTGGAGAGGGCTGTAGAAGCCGGATTACCTGCAGAGATCGCCAGGTTTTTAAATCAGTGAGGGAATCAGGGTCACTTTGAAAAGGCATGAAAGTAGAGATGAAGATTATCAGAGCAGCAACGATCACATTCAATGGTGGACCAGGCACAGTGGGCGAAATGGCCGTCTTCCCTGCAACATCTCATCTCTTAACTGGATCAGAGTGAAACACAACGTTATCTGTTCACTTCACTAAGCGCTATCATTCCAGCTGCCCTGTTGCAAATGTGCAGAGACGTTCAGTGAGAGTGGGTTAAAAGTGATGGCTAGAGGTTAGATAGATAGATAGATATTCAGGAACTGCAGAATCTTACAGAATTAAGGACTGTTGTACTTTTGGTGGAGACTGTTATTGGCAGAACAAGCATTGAGGGATGGTGAGTGGTGTGCAGACAATCATTCAGAAAAAAAAATCAAGGATGCAGCACATTGAAGGAGAAGTGCAAAATGCAGAGACTACTAAAAGGCATGGGGGTGAACAGATTGATTGGAGGGGCCTTGGACAGAGAGAGAGCGCGCGAGAGAGTGCAAGAGAGTGCGAGAGCGTGCGAGAGAACGAGCACGAGAGCGAGCACGAGAGCAAGAGCAGAGGCCTGAAGGAGGTACCACATGTAAAGATGACTCTCGGGCCTGGAGGGAGCTACCCAGAAAGGGAAGGATCTAGGGACAAGAGGCATTTACATGGATAGGGAGAGTGCCATTGGAAGGTGAGTTTGGGGAGGAATGTAGGCACTAGAGAAGCTTGCAGGTAGGAGCAAAATCATAGACACTGGAAGATGTTTCAGAGTTGGGGAGATTTGAGATCAATGAACGTAGTTAGTGGGGGGTGGGGGGTGGTAACTCATCTCAATGCACATGGATAAGGAGAACACCAATTCTACTGGGACCACACCAAAATCCTGGGACAAGCAAAGTAGAGACAGACAGGAATTCCTGTCAGGGAAATACAACGACACTTCATCGGAGGCTGCATTGAAGATGTTACCCAACCATAACATGAGCTACAAATCTACTCCAAAACCTTTGGGATTGGTTTGATCGATGGTGAGGGCTTAGGACCATGAGGAAAGTGAGCAAGGTAGGGAGGTTTCTTGGGTCTGGACGTGATTACATGGATCGGGATGGCTCCAGGGACTGGAGAGTGTGTTTTTTCTCCCGCCACAGATAAGAGGGGTTGTTTGAGCTGGTGGCGGTTACACAGACGGGGAATTACTTTAAAGTGAGGGTGAATACGCAGGCATGGAGCTGAAGGAGGTTAGAAATAGAGACTAGCTGGAGGAACTGAAGATGGATACAGGAATCAAGAAGATGTTATAGATCCATGGATGATTTCAATGACTTCAGGAGGATACAGAGGTAGAAAAGGCGAGTAATGACTGGAGGAGGCACGATTAGGGAACACCACAGTAATGGGAGAATGTCACAGCGATAGAGGAGATTGTCGAGACTGGATGAGATTGCAGACATGGGGAGGGGTAAAATAACTTCAGAATGCTGTACAAAGGGAGGGTTTAAGGGATTGGAGCGGTTTACAAAGTCAGGAAAGGCAATAGGGGCTGGGGAGGTCTGTAGGAATGGTCGATGGTGACAGAGGTCATGAGGTGACGTAGGACGAGAGGTAGGAGTGTTACAGGAATTCGAGATGGTTACAGCGATATCATGTGTTATAGGGGCTGGTGATGTTACGGAGCCAGGGTGGGCTGTAGGTACTGGACAAGATGACACATATAAGAGATGGTAGGAATTGCATATGCTGGTGAACCTGAGATAACAAGGCATACAGCTGGATGAACACAGCAAGCCAAGCAGGAGGAGAGTCTCGGCCCAAAATGTTAGCTTTCCTGCTCCTCAGATGCTGCTTGGCTTGCTGTGTTCATCCAGCTCTGCACCTTATCATCTTACAACAGTGACAGGGATTGTTGTAGTGACTGCAGGCGAAGGAGGAGAATACCGAGATTGGGCATGTTATCAAGACTGGAGCAATTTGCAAAGATGGACCGGGTAGTCAGAATTGGGATAGTTTTCAAATATACAGAGGGAATTGAGGGAGGACAGGAGGTGACAGAGATACCAACTGTTGTCAGTTCCAGAACGGCTCAACACAATTGCGCAGATGAGTTGCAACAAGGGATCTGTAAACTTGCTGTACGACTAGGACACAACAATAGAGACAATGTTGGAACGGGAACACAGAACTGAAAGATCCCAGGCTTCAAAACAACCTTCTTGAGAGAGGCCTGCTTTAACCTCTTTTGCACTCATCCTCACTGAAACAGCACAGGCTGAGATTGATAACGATGAACATCCTATGCTGTCCTGGGAAGGCTCAGTACAACTGAGGTGAACGTCGGGTGGTGATTGAGTCTGGGCTCTTTCTGTATTGTGCTACAACTTCGACACTGTATGTCCATCATGTCTTGTGGGTTCATGTTTTTTAGCGGTCTCATTGGTTCTCTGAGAGTGATTGTACCTCGCAGCAGGATTCATTGAAGAGTCCAGATCTCCCTGCCCTTATTGTCTCTAGCTGACCAACTGACTTCCATGTGGTGATGGACAAGACTGGAGGTGGGAATTCTGAGAGTCAGGAACTTCCCGAGTGGCTGCCAAAGACAGAAACATAGACAGGCTGAGAAATTATACTGATCCAGAGAGAATGACACATGTAGAATGGCAGTGAGCTCTGCAGAGATCTGGAGAATCCCAGACTCCATCCTTGGCCTCTGCTGCCAGATCTCTGGAGTGGAGAATTCTGTTGGCTCAGGATCTCATAGTATCTGCAAAAGGTGCAGTCAGAGGCAACAATTAAATCCACACAGTGACAGGTATCACATGAAGAGATACTGGGTGATATCACCAGGAAGGTGTTTGGATCACACCGTGGTCAGGAAGAAGGGCTTTTAATTCATGGCGCACTAGTATCAGTACTCAGGGATAGGCGAGCTCCAAGTGGGACACGCGATGGTGAATACCACTAGACTATTACACCAGAAACCAATGACAATGTTATAAACACTCATCTGATTACCTTATATCATTAAAGGAATGTGCTATGTGCATGTCGTCTGATTGACATGTGACTCCAGACCCAGAGCAATGCACCTGACATTTACCTCCCTCTGTACAATGTATGTCCCTCTGAAATGGCCCAGCAAAGCCCTCGGTTCAAAGGCAGCTTGGGTGGGCAATAAACACTGGCCAGCCAAAGACACCCACATCCCAAGAGTGAATAAATACTCAAGTAAATCATGCTGGGGTCTGTGTCCTGGCTAATCACACTAGCAGGTTTATGGACAAGTCTTTAAACTAACACAGAGGGTGCACAGACAGGGTACAGGTGAAAGGAGATTTCCAAATCTGAACATTCAAGGCAAAGCTTTGGGACAGCATGGTGATGTGGCTGAAGACAAGCACAAAGGAGCAGGAAGGGGAAAGAGCTTCACTGAAGCTGCACATGTGTGAAAAGGTGTGTGACAAGAAATCGCGGTAAAAAGTAAATTCTATTACAGGCACAACTGATGAATTAAACTGCGTTTATTTCAATGCAATGGGCCCGACAGGTAAAACGGATAAATTCAGGGCACGGACAGGGACATGGGACTGGGATATCAAAGGTATTACAGAAACGCAGCTGAGGGAGAGAAAGGATGAGCAGATCAATGTCCCAGGGTACAGACACTACAGAAAGGAGAGTAGCCGGAGGCAAGATAGGAGGGAAGAGGTATTTTAGAATGGGGAAAACATGACGGCAGTGTTAATAGATAATATTCCTGGGGTTCGCCCAGTGAAGCAATATTAGTGGAACTGAGAAATAAGAATGAGTACAATTGTACTACAGGACCCCACTTAAGTCGGTGAGCATATATGTTGGGAGATCTTAGCTATCTCTAAGAATAATAGGTGTGTAATCGTCGGGGATTCCAATTTTCCAAACATAGGCTGGTACTGCCATGGTGTTCAGCACTTTGATGGCAAGAATTTGTAAAGTATGTTAAGAAAATCTGCCACCATTACTAGGTCAGGCCTACATATGACTTCGGGCCCACAGGAACTTAGTTGACTCACAATTATCCTCTGAAGTGGAATGGCAAGCTGTTCAGTTCAAGGGCATCCAGGGGCGGGCAATAAATGTCAACCAGCCAGAGACACCCACATCTCATGAGTGAATAACTGGAACTGTTCCGGGACCAGTGTCCTGGTCAATCAAGGCAGTAGGTGTCTGGACAGGCCTGTAAACTGACAGAGAGGATGCTGGGACAGAGTTCAGGAGAAAGGGGATTTCTCAATCCAAACACAAAAGGTGAAGCATTGGGACAGCACGGCGATGTCGCTTAAGACAAGCAGAAAGAGACAGGAAGCAACAGAGTTTCACAAAAACTGTACATGAATAAACAAGTTTGTGACAGGAAATTTTGGTTAAGAAAGTACATTATAATGTTCCTTTTGGCCTTGACAAAGTATATGCAGTAAGATAGTGACATTCGAAGAGGAGCTCGGAGAGTGTGTTATTCAAAGAAACACCGACAAAAACATTGTGCAACAGACTAGGGACGGAGCTATCCCAGATCTACCGTTGTGGAATGAAACCGAGTGAATGAGTAATGTCACACCGAGAGATCCTCAGGGAAATTATGAAAAAGTAGAATTCAAAGACATTATGAAGTTTTGAAGTGATCACAAAAATTACAAACAACAGTCAGAAACAGAAATGAGGCCAATTACAGCAGTTTGAAGTGGCGGGGCGGTGGCGGGGGGGGGGGAACTGACCAAGTTAAACAGGGTAAATAGACTGAAACGTATGGCCGTAAATGAACAGTGAAAAACGCTTGAAGGAACAGTGTAAAATAGTCAATAAAAGGATATTCCATTCAAACAGACACACCACCAGCAAGAAATTTCTGTGTATCTCTCGCAGGGCATACGGTATAACATTCAATTAAGAAAGGCTTAAAAGACAACCTAACAATACCTAACAATTCTCAAGAGAAAGAATGTGCTTCAGAAAATGACTGCGGACTACCAAACTATAGTAGTAGGTGTTAAACAGTTTGCAAGGGGTCTCCTGCGCTGGAGGAATGTGTTAGGAAGAGGTATCATTGTTGGGGTTCCATGAGGTGACAGGACCAGGGACTGTTGAAGGCAGTGAGAGCGTTACAGAGAGTGACAAGGCACTGAACGATATCACAAAGCCAATACAAATTGCTGCAGTGTTTGCAGAGGGCGCGGTGAGAAATATATCTTTTTATTTCTTCATTCATGGGACTTGGGCTTCACAGGATGGACCAGCATTCAGTGCCACTTGCTGCTTGCATTGAGCAATTGTTAAGAGACAGTTGTTTTGTTATGGGTCTAGAAACATATGTCAGCCAGGCCTGGTCAGATGCCACTCCCACAAGGGCATTCGTAAATGAGTGGAGGTTTTTTTAAAACAGATGATCAACAATGGACACACCATGTGTGATTATATTATTGAATTCTACCTCCACAATCTGCCACAGTGGGATTCAAACCCAGGTCGCCAGAACATTTATCTGTGTCTCTGAATTAACAGCCCATTGGTAATATCATGAGACTGTGGCCGATTCCATAAGGGAATTGGTTGAAGCGATATGGAGTGTTATTGAATATGGCGACGATTACAACAACAGAGCACGTTGTGTGATCCAAAACAGGCTTCAGAGATGGAATGTGTGAAAGGGGCGTGAGGTATACAGGGACCGGCAGGGCACGAGGTGATTAAACGGGTTTGATATTGTGAGATGTCAGAACAGCAGGATGTTCGAGCTTTTGGGTAGTTACAGATATTAGGAATGCTGTCGGGACTGGACAAAGACACAGTATTAAGGGACCCTTTTGTTGTCTGAGGAACAGATACCAACACACACGCAGAACTGAACGTTCTCTGATCACACAAAGGCCACACACACGAATAAACAGACTAAAGATCATCTCCATGTTCATGTCAATTGTGTGATACTATTACTCAAAACTCCACAAGATAAAAACGTGCTCTCCACAAAAGATTGACTATTTACAATTCATTTGATTAAAATTAGATCATAGATAACTGGCCATTTGAAGTCCACAGTATAAGTAAAACTCCCCACAGATCATTGACAATTTGTAATTCACAACATATGAACCAGCAGTCCACACAGAATTACCTATTTGCCATTGAGGAAGGATGGGGAGGCTTTAAAGAGGAGGGAAAAAAAAGAGGTTAACCAGGATGTTACATGAATGAGAGAGTGTATTAGTTATTGGAACAGGGTGGGCAGAGGTGGATGGCTTCTGCTCGAGCGTCAGTGGTTGAGGGGGGAAACTTGTTGAAATATATAAAACTGAGAAGCAAGGATAGAGTGAATAATCAGAATCATTCCATCAGGTGAAAATGTCAAATACAACGGGTCATAAGTTTAAACTGAGAGAGAAAGTTTAAAGCAGACATGAGAGTTTTTACACAGAAGTCAGTAATTGCCTGGAACATACTGCCAGGGGAGCTGTTCGAAGCAGAGACGAGAGCAATGTTTAAGAGGCAGTTAAACAGATACATCAATGGGCAGGGAAGAGAGGGATTTGGATCACATGCAGTCACATAGCATTAGTTTAGAATAGCATCATGGTCATCACAGACATGGTGGGCCGAAGGACCTATTCTGATTCAGTACTGTTTAATGCACTAACAGGCGAAATTAAAGCTCTAAAATTAATCAAAGAACTGCAAAATCTGAAGATCTGAAACAGAACAGAAATTGGTGCAAAAAGTATGTAGGTTAGCAGCATCTGCGTAGAGAATTGAGTTCTTCAGCAATGAAAGAGAAACGCAGTTGCACACATGCGCAGACAACTGCAGAGCAGGCTGTGTGATCCAAAACAGGCTTCAGAAATTGAAAAAGTGTCAAAGGGGTATGAGGTTTACCAGAGACCAAAGGGGCAGGAGGTGATCAAACAGGTTTGGTATTGTGAGGAGATGTCAGAACAGGAGGATGTTAGAGCTTCTGGGCAGTTACAGACACGAGGAATGCTGTAGGGACTGGACGAAGACACAGTAACAAGGGGGTGTACTGTTATTTTAAGAAGAGGTGTCAACACAAACGCAGAATAGAACATTCACAAAGGACACAAAGACCACACACACACACACACACACACACACACACACACACACAGAGAGAGACACACACACACACACACACACACACACACAAACACACACACAGACACACACACACACAGACACACACACACAGGCTCACACACACACACACACACACACACACACACACACACACAGACACACACACACACACACACACACACAAACACACACACAGACACACACACACAGGCTCACACACACACACACACAGACACACACACACACACATACACACACACACATACACACACACAGACACACACACACACACACACGCACACACACACACACACACACACACAGAGATACACACACACAGACACACACAGAGACACACACACACACACAGAGACACACACACACACAGAGACACACACACACACACACACGAGTAATCACAATAAAGATCATTTCCACACTGATGTCAGTTGTGTGTAATATTACTACTCAAAACTGCACAGGATAAAAACCTACTCTCCACACAACATTGACTATTTACAACTCATTCGATGAAAATTAGATCATAAATAACTGATCATTTGAAGTCCACAGGATAAATACAAGATTCCAACAGATCATTGACAATTTGTTATTCACAACATATGAACCAGCAGTTCTCATAAAATTACCTGTTTGCATTGAAGGAAGGATGGGGAGGCTTTAAAGAGGAGGGAAAAAGAGGTTAACCAGGGCGTGACATGGGTGAGAGAGTGTATTAGCTACAAGAACAGCGTGGGCAGACTTGGATTGTATCTGCTCGTGCATCAGTGGCTGAGGGGGCAACTTGTTGAAATATATAAAAATGAGAGGAATGAATAGAATAAATAAACAAAGTCTCGTCCCTCAGGTGAAAAATGTCAAATTCAACTGTTCATTAGTTTAAAGCTGAGAGGGGAAAGTTTAAAGCAGACGTGAGAATTTTTACACAGAGGTTAGGTTGCTGCCTGGAACAAGCTGCCAGGGGAGGTGGTCGAAGCGGGGACAACAGCAATGTTTAAGAAGCCCTTAAACGGATTCAATGGGCAGGGAAGAGAGGGATTTGAATCACATGCAGTCAGAGAGCATTAATTTAGAATAACATCATGGTCATCGCAGAAATGATGGGCTGAAGGACCTGCTCTGGTTCATGACTGTTGTATGCCCTATGCCCTAACAGGTGAAATTAAAGCTTTAAAATTAAACAAAGAACTGCGAAATCTGAAGATCTGAAACAGAACAGAAATTGGTGCAAAGTACGTAGGTTGGCAGCGTCTGTGCAGCGAATTGAGCTCTTCAGAAATGAGAGAGACACAAAGATGCACACACGCACAGACATGTCTAGCCATTGAAAAAAACGAAGAATAAACTCAGTTCCCCGCAGAGAAATTAAAACCAGGTCTGCACACACAACTGACCACAGTCCACAAGGTCAACAGCAGCTTTCAGACAGAAATGCCCACAGGCCACAGTATAATTTCAAGCTCTACACACAGAACTGACCATAGGCAATGTACTGTGCAGGAGTAAATAAAGGGTGACTTGGTGATGGCATACCGGCCTCGGTGCAGTTACTTCACACGGATACACACAAAAGCCGTGTACAACACAGGACTGACCAACAGCAGCCCACAGGTTGGAAACAACTCCTCACACAGGACTGACCCTATGCAGTCTGCATACATACAAGAGACAGCAATCACAGTCTACAGGACTTGAAAACAAAGCTTGTTCCCCTCAGGAAACTTGACTGTCTGCTTGCCAAATATCTTTTTTTTGAAAAAATAGAAATCACTCCACACTTGACCAACTGCTGGCAGTCGACAGAATGAAAACAATCAGAACTGAACATGCAGAGACCTGGACATTCAGAATCCACAAGAAAATAAAGCACAGTTCCATGTATAGATCTGGCCATTCATCGTTCACAGACTAACATCAATCTGCCCAAACAAAAAACTGATATTTTGCAATGAAAAGAAATTTTAAAAACAACAACATCCCACAGAATGCATGCTGCCCATCTCCAGTGCCCAGGTCAGCAATGTCAAGAAATATTCTCTCCCTGCCTGGATGAATGTTGCTCCAGCAATACTCAAGAAGATAGACACCATCCAGCACAAAGCAGCCTCATGTTTGGAATGATATTTCCTCACTTCACTCATAACACAGCGCGACAGCAGTGTCTACAATCTACAAGGATCATCACAGCAGCATTTCATAAGGCCAAATGCTGGAAGGAGAACAACAGCAGGTGTATGACACGAGGAGCATTTCCAAGGGCTCCTCGAAGACATGCTCCTTCCTACCAACGCTCCCCAAGGATTGCAGTGGGTCAATCAAGGCAGCTCACAAATAAAAACAGAAGTTGCTGGAAAAGCTCAACATGTGTAAAGAGAAGCCAAAGCTAATATTGCTCAGAACCACCACCACCCTCTCCAGGCAATTAGAGATGGGAAGTAAATGATTGTCACATCACAAGCATGAATATGCGACGAAACTCAGAGACAATTCATGTTCCCCTTCATCCTCTTTGTATTCTCTGCGCAGCTCACAATCCCATCTATGGCTTTGCCATCAACAAACATGGAAACATGAGATTTGGTCTGTGCATCTCATTCATCGAGAGAGAGATTGTGAATAGCTGGAGCCCAAGCATGAATCCTTCCTCAAATTCACAAGGTGCAGCCTGCAAACTCACACATCAACATTTTATTAACATGTGCTTTTCTGTCTGGTAAACAATTCTTAATGAATGCCAGCATGTCACCTCCAAGACCATCTGGTCCAAATATGTTTGTTCGCTTCTTCAATGGGAGCCTGTTAAAATGCATCTGAGAAATCAAATCAAGTTTCCTCCTACCGCCATTTTTTGGGGGACAGAGATAATAGCTCTAAGTTTGAATATCATTATGGAAAGCGATAAGGATAGTGCAGAAGTTAATTGTCTAAATTTGAGGAAAGCCACCTATCAGTACATTACTTCTATCACTCAGCATTAGCACTCTCATTAGACAGGAGCTGGCACATATAGACTGGGGAGGAACTGCTTGCAGTTGATTCTATTTGGAAAGTGAGACTATTATAAAGAGACACAATGAGAATCCAGGGTCACTGTATTCCATGGAGAGTGAATGACAAAGGCAGCATTCCAGTGAATACTGATGAAGTGATAGCATGAGTTTGATAAAGAAAATACAGCGCATTGAAAAAGGGTAAAGCCCTTCAAAATTATAGAATTTGCAAAACGAGGTCCTCAAAACTGAAGCGCAAACAATGGCGTGAAATATCTTTGGCAGGTGCCGTTAAGGAAAAAGCCACACGGTTGTTTTTGTACGTCTGGTTAGAGGAAGAGAATTACCAAGTAGAGTCGAGCCTGTTCCAGACCAATGCAGAGAATCGTCATAGAGCCAGAGGAAGCAAGTGAGGTCTGAAATGAACACTTCTCATCTGTGCTCAGAAAGGAGAAACATATTGTAGCCGTGGATTTCAGTTGGGATGCTGATGAGATGTTAGTGGGATAATATCCCATTGATTTCCAGACTTCTATAAATTAACGTCCTTTATCTGCCTACACATAGGTATGCAGGCACTGCCCAAAAGCTTCCTGCCCAGCTAGGAATTTGGTGTAAGGCTTTGTCACTCCTTATTAGTATTAAACTGTCTCAAATAAAGTGAGGAGCATTTGTAAAGGTGTGAGACTTCTGAAATATGTAAAATCTGTCTCTGACAAAGGGGCCAGGGCACTGACTTTGTTCCAGCCAGACACATCGGTAACTTGAAATTACAATCTGTCTCGTTAACAACTTGAAATCTCCTCCTGCCATTAGCAGCCACTTCACGAACAATCGATACTATATCCTGGTCTTTTATGTCCTTGATGTAATAATTGTTTTGTATCCTGTCTTTTTCTGTTGTAGTAATTGTTTCACGTATCATGTCATTGTGAGATGTGAAATTGTATTATGTATTATGTATAAAAAGCGGGGACTGTCCGCTGCTCGGGGAGAATTACTTACGAGACTCTGCACTCTGTGCTGGGTTGAGTTCAGTCGCTCGCCACAGCTTGTTCTTGCTTGGTAATAAAAGGATTTGTGTTTTTCTAAACAGGCCAGTGTCTTGTTATTGCAGCAAGTCCGTGAAGGTCTCCAAAAACGAACCTGACACTGAGGATCTACAGTATGTTCAGATGAAAAGTTGGGGTGTTGTCCATCGTGAGGGAAATGGTCTGACTACAGTCTGATATTGATCAAGTGACAAACAGACCACAGTAACGGCAGATGAACTTTACTTCTGAGAAGTGTGAGGTAATACACTGTGGGAGGTATGGCAAGTGAAGGACATACGTAATGGGCGGTAGGTACACGCAGAGTACTGATAAACTTAGGGGCCTTGGTACAAAAGCCCATAGATCACTGAAGGTGTCAGCACAGATCGACGGGGGGCCCACCTGAACTGGGGGCGGGAATACACATGTCCTGGCAAGGTGAATTCTTTGAGGCATTGAAAGGATATAAACCAGTCTAGCAGGGCTGTGGGACCCTAAACAGCAGTGCGGCAATACAGAGGCTGGCACAGAAGTTCAAAACAATAATTTAAATAGACAGGGCAGGGAAGGATATGACGGAAAATTGATGAATTAAATTGCATTTATATCAACACAATGGACTGGGCAGGTAAGGCAGATAAACTCAGGGCATGGATGGGGGCATGGGACTGGGATATCAAAGGGAATGCAGAAACACAGCTGAGGGAAAGAAAGGACTAGCAAGTCAATGCTGCAGGGGACAGATGCTACAGGAAGGACAGAAGAGGAGGCAAGGTAGGAGGAGATAGGTTTATTTGAATTGGGAAAACATGACAACAGTGTTTACAGAGAATATTCCTGCGGTTTGCACATTGAAGCTACAAGTGCGGAACACAAAAAATAGAATGTGTGATCGCTTTGATGCAATTGTCCAACAGGACCCCAACAGTCGGTGAGAAAATGAGGAGCAAATATGTTGAGAGATCTTAGATAACTGTAACAATAATAAGGGTGTAATGGGAGGGGATTATAATTTTCCAAACCTAGGCTGGCACTTCAATAGTGTGAAGTGCTTTGATGGGAGGAATTTGTTAAGTGTGTTCAAGAAAACTCTCAAACAATCCGCAGATGGACCGAGGAGATGGAACAAAACCTGACGTCCACATGTGAAACAAGGTCGGGCAAGGGACTGACGTGTTATCAGGGCAACACATGTTTGAAAATAGCTCTGGAAAACGATTGGCCTGGTCCACAAGCTAAAATTATAAATTGGGGATAGACCAATTTTGATGGTATTTGACAGGAATTTTAAAAGATGATTGGGCAGACTATTTGCAGGTAAAGGGGCATCTGGCAAGTTGGGAGCTTTTAAAAGCAAGATAAAGAAAGAGGTCAGGGCCAGCATGTTCTTGTTAGTGTGACGGACAACGCTGACAAAAACAGGAAACACTGGATGTCCTGTGATAGAGGCGCCCTGGTCAAGAAAGAGGGGACAAGGCTGGATCAATGCATCCCTTCAGGAATATGGGAGTGCATGAATACACCTAATGAAGGAAATCCAGATGGCAAAAATGGGACGTGAAATAACAGTGTTGTACCAACCTGTTATCCTACTGAGGTCAATCTACCCTGCACAGGCTACATTTTACAATCCTCCATTTGCCAATCCAAGAGTCAGTTAAAAGTCTCTAAAATATCTGACTCCACGACCATTGCTGGCAGTGCATTCCACATGCCAAACACTCTGTGTGAAGAATATCCAATTCAAATTTGAACTTATAAAATGAATCACTTGGTGCTTTTTTGGTTTGAATTCCATCTGCGACTTCTTTGCCAAACTCTGCATCCTGTCATTGTCCCATTGCAACCTACAATGCTGCCCACAACTCCACCATCAGCAAACTTACTAACCCCCACCCTTCCACCTCCTCATCCAAGTCATTCATAAAGATCACAAAGAGCAGAGGTCCCAAAACAGGTAAGAAGAAGCGAGGTATTTGAGATCTTAAACAAGATTTCACGTCAGTGCTTACTGTGGAGAAGGACTCATAAATTCAGGGAAATAAAGAGCGATGCCTTGAAAAGAGTCCACACGACAGAAGAGTGCTGTTGGAGGTCAAGAAAAGCTTGATGAAGTGTATCTGAGGACGTTTGGGAAATCAGGGATGAAGTTGTTGTAACCTGGGCAGAGGAGGCTGTGGAGTCACCTTTTAGAGGTTTATGAATGCTTGAGCAACATATAAAAGGTGAAGAGACAAAGTCTTTGCTCCCAGACTAGGGGAGTCCAAAAGCATAAGCTTGAGGTGAGGGGAAAGTTTGAAAACAGATCTGAGGGGTAACGTTTACCACACAGAGAATGGTGCAAATATGGAACGAGATGCCACAGGAGGTGGTTGAGGTAAGTACAATTACAACAGTGAAAAGACATTGGGGCAGGTACACAGACAGGAAAGGTTTGTAAGGATGCAGGCCAAACGCAGGCAAATGTGACTTGTTCAGTTCGGGAAACCCGGTCAGCATGAACAAGTTGGGCCAAAGGGTCTCTTTCCGTGCTTCACAACTCGATGACTCCAGTTACTGGAGGAGGAGGCTCCCAAGATAAGGCATATTGCACAGACCGAAGCAATTTACACAGATAGGGATGGTGGTCAGGATTGGAATATGTTTCAAATTTATGGAGGGATTGCAGAGAGGAAAGGTGGTGACAGAAATAGGAGTTAGAATGATTGAAGACACTGGTCCACAAGACATGACACAGACACAGTCATGGAGGGAAAGCACAGAACAGGAAGATCAGAGACAGCATTACCGCCCTATCGTGGGAGATTTGCTTTCACTTCTGTTGTGCTGATCCTCACAAAGACAGCACAGGCCTGGATTGATAACCGTGAACTTCCTCTGTCGTCTTCGGAAGGTACAGTATCTCAAAGCTGAAAGTAGGCTTCCCATGACAACTAATGATTGAGTCTGACTCAGTAATTAGGGGGGAAATTCTGCCATCTTCACTTGGTCAGGCCTACATGTGACTTCAGACCCACAGCAACGTGGTTGACTCACAACTACACACTGAAATGGCACAGCAAGCCATTCAGTTCAAGGGTAGCTCGGGGTGGGTAATAAATGCTGGCCAGCCAGAGACACCCACATTTCATGAGTGAATAAATAATAACTGGAACCATGCTGGGACCAGTGTCCTGGCCAATCATGTTATAATGTTTATGGACAGGGCTTTAAACTGACAGAGAGAATGTAGGGACAGGGTTCAGGGGAAAGGAGATGTCCAAACCCAAACAGAAAGAGTGAATGGAACAGCATGATGATGTGGCTGAAGACAACCAGAAAGGGACAGGAAGCACAGAGCTTCACGAAAACTATGCATCAGTTTGTGACAGGACATTGTAGTATAAAGTGCATGATAATTTACTCCTTGGAATGGACAAAGTACGTGCAATAAAACAGTGGCATTTGAAGAGGAGCTCAAAGGATATTTCTGTCAGCATTTCTTTGAATAACATGTTGTGCAACTGGCTAGGGATGTAACTGTCCCAGACTGACTGTTGTGTGATGAAGCTGCGTGAATGAGTCATGTCATACTGAGATCCGAAGGGAAATTATGAAAAAGTGGAATTCAAAAGGGATCATGAAGTTTTAATGTGAGCATACAAAAAACAAGCAACAATTAGACACAGAAACAAAACCAATTGTATGACATTGAGAGGAGAAATGACCAGTGTAAACAGGTAAACAGACTGAAATGTATGGCTGTAAATGAACAGTGGAAATCATTTGAAGGAACACTGTAAAATATCCAACAAAGAAGGGAATTCCATTGACAAAAGCTCAGCAAGAAATTCCTACCTGTGACTTACTCAGGGTGTAAAGGAATATATTGAATTGAAAGAACCATAGAAGACCACACAAAAAACCCATCAGAACAAATCAGAAGAAAGAGACTGCTTAACAAAAGAGGGCTCCCAAAGTATGGACGCAGGTATTAAAGGGATTTCCTAGCAGAGAAATGCGGTAGGAACAGGAAACATTATCGGGATTTATTGAGATGATAGGAACAGGGAAAGTTGAAGGTGCTGGAGGTGATGAGAGTGTTACGGAAAGTGGCAAGGGCCTGAACGATGTTACAAATCCAGGAGGAATTGCTGAGCTGGAGGTGTCTGGAGAGGTAGGGAGGGAAATATGCACTTTTATTTATTCATTCATGGCATGAGGATGTCACGAGCTTGTCGAGCAATCGTTGCCTATCACTAACTGCCAGAGCACAGCTCAGAGTCAGCCAAATTGCTGTGGGTCTGAAATCACATGTCGGCTAGAGCAGCTAAGAATGTCAGATGTCCTTCCCTCAAGGACACAGGTAAACCAGATAAGTTTTTCCTGATAATTAAGAATGCTTTTTTGGTAGCCTCATCAATGTCCTGTACAGCCACAGCATGACGTCCCATTCTCTTATTAACAATGCTCTAACCAACGAAAGCAAACTATGCCAAACATCACCTTCAAAACCCCGTCTAGTCTACCTGTGACGCCGCTTTCAGGGAACTGTGGATCTGCACCCCTAAGTCTTTCTGTTTGACAACACCATCTCGGGCCTGAACGTAAGCTGTTTGTGTTCTGCTTTGGTTTGTCTTTCCAAGATTCATAATTCACATTTATCCACCTTAACCTCCATCTGCTGTTCCTCATCCCATCAACCTGATAGGTCAAGGTCTCATTGAATTCTTAGATAATCTCCTTTATTATCCACTATGCCACCAATTTTACTGTCACCCACAAACTTACTAACCATGACTCCTGTACTCTCATTCACATCATCAATATAAATGACACACAACATAACCGAACCTGGCAGCACATGCATAGGCCTCCAGGAAGAACAACAAACCTCAGGCAGCACCCACTGTCAAGCCCATCTTGTGCACAACTGGCAAGCTTTCTCAGGACGCCATGTGCTCTAACCTTTCTGAGAGCCATATACCAATCTGCCTTCATCTATCTCCTGGCTACCTTTGCAAAGCAAAATCAATCAACTTTCTGAGCCACGATTTTCCACACACAAAGCCGTGCTGACTAGCCTTAAATCACTCCTTGTCTTTCCAAATGCTTGAAGATCCAGTCACTCAGGATCTCCTCCAACAACGTACCCAACACTGATGTCAGTGTTAATGGGAACTGCAGATGCTGGAGAATTCAAGATAATAAAGTGTGAAGCTGGATGAACACAGGAGGCCTAGCAGCATCTCGGGAGCACAAAAGCTGACGTTTCAGGCCTAGACCCTTCATCAGAGAGGGGGATGGGGTGAGGGTTCTGGAATAAATAGGGAGACAGGGGGAGGCGGACCGAAGATGGAGAGAAAAGAAGATAGGTGGAGAGGAGAGTATAGCTGGGGAGGTAGGGAGGGGATAGGTCAGTCCAGGGAAGACGGACAGGTCTCGGAGTTGGGATGAGGTTAGTAGGTAGGAAATAGAGGTGCGGCTGGGGTGGGAGAAGGGATGGGTGAGAGGAAGAACAAGTTAGAGAGGCAGAGTCAGGCTGGGCTGGTTTTGAGATGCAGTGGGGGGAGGGGATGAACTGGGCTGGTTTTCAGATGCGGTGGGGGAAGGGGAGATTTTGAAGCTGGTGAAGTCCACAGTGATACCATTGGGCTGCAGGGTTCCCAAGCGGAATATGAGTTGCTGTTCCTGCAACCTTCGTGTGGCATCATTGTGGCACTGCAAGAGGCCCATGATGGACATATCATCTAACGAATGGGAGGGGGAGTGGAAATGGTTCGCGACTGGGAGGTGCAGTTGTTTATTGTGAACCGAGCAGAGGTGTTCGGCAAAGCGGTCCCCAAGCCTCCGCTTGGTTTCCCCAATGTAGCGGAAGCCACACCGGGTACAATGGATACAGTATACCACATTGGCAGATGTGCAGGTGAACCTCTGCTTAATGTTGAAAGTCATCTTGGGGCCTGGAATAGCGGTGAGGGAGGAGGTGTAGGGGCAAATGTAGCATTTCCTGCAGTTGCAGGGGAAGGTGCCAGGTGTGGTGGGGCCATCTCCAGCACATCCTTCACCTTCCTGGACCTCTCAGTCTCCATCTCAGGCAACCAGCTTGTAACTGATGTCCATTTCAAGCCCACCTACTCCCACAGCTTGTAACTGATGTCCATTTCAAGCCCACCCGAATGTCAGTGTCACTGGTTTGTAGTATCCAATCTTTGCCTTGCGCCCCTTGAGTGATGCAACAACATTAGCCACCCTCCAGTCTTCTGACATCTCACCGTGGCTGTTGACGACTATAAATATCTTGCTAGAGCACCTCACAATTTCTTACCTAGCCTTCCACAATGTCCTGGGATGGACCTGATCAAGGCCTCAGGATTTATCTGCCTTTGTGCATTTTTAGACTCCTGGCACCTCATGCTCTCAGTTGTGGATTCTTTTCTAGTGATCACTATTTCTTTCACCAAGCTCCTGAGGTGCTGTGTTTTTCTCCACAGTAAATACTGAAGAGAAATACTTGTTTATGATTGCATCCATCTCTAGTTGTCCCACATATAATGGCTTTGTTGATCTTTAAGAGGCCTTATTCACCCCCTAGATACTCTCCAGCCCCTGTTCAAACTCGTCATAGTGATTTTGAAAATTCAATTAACCATATGCCCCAATGCCAATCCCCTCCCTCACCTTATTTATTCTGCAATTGACAGCCACACCAAAAAAAGAATCGAACAGGATGATCAAAAAAATTTCCTTTCATCAACTCAGACATCTTCTGTTGTTTTGAAGGGTGCAATTATTGTTTGTTGTCATATCCTTTGTAATACTTGCACTTCAATAAGGCATTTGATAAGGTTCCCCATGGTCGGCTCATTCAGAAGGTCAGGCGGAATGGGATACAGGGGAACTTAGCTGCCTGGATACAGAATTGGCTGGCCAACAGAAGACAGCGAGTGGTAGTAGAAGGAAAATATTCTGCCTGGAAGTCAGTGGTGAGTGAGGTTCCACAGGGCTCTGTCCTTGGGCCTCTACTGTTTGTAATTTTTATTAATGACTTGGATGAGGGGATTGAAGGATGGGTCAGCAGGTTTGCAGACGACACAAAGGTTGGAGGTGTCGTTGACAGTATAGAGGGCTGTTGTAGGCTGCAGCGGGACATTGACAGGATGCAGAGGTGGGCTGAGAAGTGGCAGATGGAGTTCAACCTGGATAAATGCGAGGTGATGCATTTTAGAAGGTCGAATTTGAAAGCTGAGTACAGGATTAACGATAGGATTCTTGGCAGTGTGGAGGAACAGAGGGATCTTGGTGTGCAGATACATAGATCCCTTAAAATGGCCACCCAAGTGGACAGGGTTGTTAAGAAAGCATATGGTTTTTTGGCTTTCATTAACAAGGGGATTGAGTTTAAGAGTCATGAGATCTTGTTGCAGCTCTATAAAACTTTGGTTAGATGGCACTTGGAATACGGCGTCCAGTTCTGGTTGTCCTATTATAGGAAATATGTGGATGCTTTGGAGAGGGTTCAGAGGAGGTTTACCAGGATGCTGCCTGGACTGGAGGGCTTATCTTATGAAGAGAGGTTGACTGAGCTCGGTCTCTTTTCATTGGAGAACAGGAGGAGGAGAGGGGACCTAATTGAGGTATACAAGATAATGAGAGGCATAGATAGAGTTGATAGCCAGAGACTATTTCCCAGGGCAGAAATGGCTAACACAAGGGGTCATAGTTTTAAGCTGGTTGGAGGAAAGTATAGAGGGGATGTCAGAGGCGGGTTCTTTACACAGAGAGTTGTGAGAGCATGGAATGCGTTGCCAGCAGCAGTTGTGGAAGCAAGGTCATTGGGGTCATTAAAGAGACTGCTGGACATGCATATGGTCACAGAAATTTGAGGGTGCATACATGAGGATCAATAGTCGGCACAACATTGTGGGCTGAAGGGCCTGTTCTGTGCTGTACTGTTCTATGTTCTATGTTCTAATACAGGCCAGCACATTTCTAACTTACTGTCAGGCTCATAGTGTTGGTTTCAGACTGACTGCACAAAGGTTTTCGGGAATCCATAAGTATCAATCTGAAAAAGGGAGCTTACACGTTCAGCAGGTAATAGAGAAGGCAAATCAAATTCTGACAATTATTAAAAAGGGAATGAAGTTTTAAAATGGAGAATCTTTGCTAAAATAAATAAGGTGAGTCAGACTACACCAAGAATATTATGAACAGCAGGGCTACCCTTTGGAAAGATATTCTTGCATTTGCGAAAGGCCAGTGAAGTTTCACTCAGTTGATTGGGGGAATGGAGGGATTTTCGAATGAGGACAAGTTAATTGGTCTGAGCTTGTCCCATTGTCATTTTGAAGAATGAGGGAGAAATAATGAAATATCTAAGATTCTTAGTGCTCTGGATGCAAATTTGCTCACTGAGCTGGAAGGTTCGTTTTCAGACGTTTTGTCACCATTCTAGGTAACATCATCAGTGATCCTCTGGTGAAGCGCTGGTGTTATGTCCTGCTTCCTATTTGTCTGTTTCAGTTTCCTTGGGTTGGTGATGTCATTTCCTGTGTTGGTGATGTCATTTCCTGTTCTTTTTCTCAGAGGATGGTAGATTGGCTCCAAATCTATGTGTTTGTTGGTGGAATTCCGGTTAGAATGCCATGCTTCTCGGAATTCTCGTGCGTGTCTCTGTTTGGCTTGTCCAAGGATGGATGTGTTGTCCCAATCAAAGTGGTGTCCTTCCTCATCTGAATGTAAGGATACGAGTGATAGTGGTCGTGTCTTTTGTGGCTAGTTGATGTTCATGTATCCTGGTGGCTAGCTTTCTGCCTGTTTGTCCAATGTAGTGTTTGTCACAGTTCTTGCAAGGTATTTTGCAAATGACGTTCATTTTGCTTGTTGTCTGTATCGGGTTTTTTAAGTTCATTAGCTGCTGTTTTAGTGTGTTGGTGGTTTTGTGGGCTACCGTGATGCCAAGAGTTCCGAGTAGTCTGGCAGTCATTTCCAAAATGTCTTTGATGTAGAGGAGTGTGGTTATGGTTTCTGGGCACGTTTTGTCTGAACCCAAAAAAATTTACCTGCTTCAACCTCTGCGCCACCTGCACCCACTGTGTAAATACGAACACACTCACTGGGGAATCTCTATACACACTGACTCATTACCCCACAAATCACTTACAATTATGAACACACTCGCAAAAGGCACGAAATCCTGACACCGTCCTTGGGCACACCTGAAAATTACAGTCAGTCACTGCAGACTCACTGTGGTCTCTCCGTGGAAGTCTGTTACACGGACACACTGCCACCAGACCCATGTTAACGTGGACACCATCTTAAGTAAATGATGACACACTGTCAGCAGCATTCTGTGAAATACGCCCTGAGTGTGTCCTGGCAAATACTAACAATTTCCTTCGGAGAAGCCATAAAAACTGAGACACTTCGTGGTGATTCCTTTTAAACTCGACCACATTACATTGGAAC
Organism: Stegostoma tigrinum; assembly: GCF_030684315.1. Classification (NCBI taxonomy): domain Eukaryota; kingdom Metazoa; phylum Chordata; class Chondrichthyes; order Orectolobiformes; family Stegostomatidae; genus Stegostoma; species Stegostoma tigrinum. The sequence goes on along the minus strand of NW_026728600.1, from coordinate 2,262,893 downwards.
ACTTTTTTAAAAAATACTGACACATGCACAAAGATCCCCTGTAAATACTGACAGTCCCACTGAACTCAAACATCATCAGAGTCACGCTGGACCGGTTGTAAATGCTGACAGACTTACCCGCAGACCCACTGTAGATACTGTTGTATTCCCTCTTGAACACTCAGTGATTATTGACACATTCCCCTGGATTCTCTGCAGATACTGATATACTGCCCACAGGTCCCTCAAAATTCTAACACATCGTGTGTGAATTCCCTGTCAACATTACTCACTCCCCAGGCCCTCCCATAAATAGTGAAACTCTCCCAGTCAGATTCCCAGAAATTGTTCGCACACTCCCGATGGATTTGTTGTAAATATTGATGCACTCTCCTGGGATTTCTGTAAAAGTCGGTCACGCTTCTTAGGAATGCCCTTTTAATATTGATGCCCTCCCCAGAAACACCCAGGAAATGCTGAAAATCCTCCCCGGGACATGCTGTAAATACTGATGCATCCCTTCTGGAACCCCTGTAAATATTAACACACTCATCCTGGATTCCCTGTGGATACTGCTTTTAGAGATACAGAGACACATATCTCAGAATTGGATTCTTCAGTCCAACCAGTCCATGCCGACCATAAACCCAAACTGAATTGGGGCCAAGCACAGGAAGGTGGGACATATCCCTCCAAATACTTCTTATTCATGCACTTACCCAATTGCCTTTTAAATGCTGTAACTGTACCCGCACCCAGTACTTCCTCCGGAAGTCCATCCCATACATGAATCCTATGTAAACAAAAACAAAATTCAATGCATTTATTATTAAAATCTTTCTCCTCTCACCTTCTGAGTATGCCCCAGCCTTGAAATCCCCACCCTCTTGAATTGAAATCTGCCATCCACCTTATCAATACCGCTCAGGATTTTTAAACCTCTGTCGTGTTACCCCTCAATCTGCTTTGCACGGGATCCATTAAAATGCTGTAACGATTCCCTGTAAATACTGACGCACTCCCCAGGGATACTGTATTAATATTGGCATTCTCCCTGAACACCCCCTGTAAATAGTGATACACGGCCAGGGAACCCCATGTAAATAATAACAAAGGCCCCCTGGACACACTGTATGTGTTGAAATGAATACCCCAGACAGACTGCCAATACTGTCACACTCCCCAAAGACACCTCAAATACCTTTCACACACTGCAGTGAGGACAAACTCCCCAGCAACTCCCTGGGGTACTGAAATAGTTCCGAGTGATCATTCTGTAAATAGCACTCCACACCAATCACTGGAAAAAGTCTATAGATACTGAATCATTAACCACAGGCTCACTGTGAATACTGACACACTCACTGGGAAACCTGCACAAGTACTGATTCATGCAGGACTCCGTGAAGAAATAAAAAATCGCCAATAGTAAACCATTTTGATGAACCTTGTGTTGCAGTCCAGGATTCTGCCCATCCAAAACTACTCAAAGAGACAGTTGGACTGAGTCTGTGAAAAATACACAACACAATAATTATGCCTGGGAACGGAGGTTGCTGTGTGGGGTTATTGAGATAACAAGGCGTAGGGCTGGATGAACACAGTAGGCCAAGCATCATCAGAGGAGCAGGAAAGCTGACGTTTCATGGTTTGACCGTTCTTCAGAAAATTATTTTTAGTCCTGGAATCCCATTTTGCCCCTCTTCTCTTGAAGGACATCTGACCGAAACCAACTGACCCTGATCGATGAGATAGTAGGAACCGATCCAAGACAACTTTTACACCTCAGGTTACTCAGCACAGTCAGTCTGGAGCTGAAAGAGATACTCGACATTCAAATCCATTCAAACACACTCTAACCATCGGAAAGCTAATTAACCTCAGGGGAGAACATCAAGAGCAGAGTGAAAACTGCAGATTGAAGATAATGGGACTCACAGTCAGTATAACTGCCAGCCCCGATCGTACGGGAGGAGGAATCTGAACAAAGTGCTTCCGAACACGGGTCTTTCTGAAACCAAAACACCAACAGCAAGAACCTGATCCAGACCATCCAAACCAGACACCGACAACATGATCAATCACTGACTTCACCGAAGGCACGTGTCCTCAGTCACAACGTGAGGTGAAAACCCGTTCACAAACCCAAAGGTGAAGAGAATCGGGAACTCACCAAAACACACCTTAGCGCATCAGCTGACTCACCCAAACGTAAAAACTCATACAGTCCAAATCCAGGCTCCAGGTGTGGTGATCCAGAATACCACTGGGACTTCAAAACCACATTCTGGGATGGGAGCATAAACCCCAAGATCCCAAACTCTAACATCGATAGCTGTACATTGGGACCCTATTGGGAGGAATTCAGGCAGACAGTGTAAATGAGATATAATGGGAACTGCAGATGCTGGAGAATTCCAAGATAATAAAATGTGAGGCTGGATGAACACAGCAGGACAAGCAGCATCGCAGGAGCACAAAAGCTGACGTTTCGGGACTAGACCCTTCATCAGAGAACAGTGTAAATGTTTGTTTTCTGTATGTCAGTAAATAATGTCTAATAGTGGTAATCTCTTTTCATAGTATATTGTGTTAACTTCATAGAATTTACTGAGGTACCCATTTCTCAAATTATAATTACCTCTATGCACCGAAATAAAGAGAGATTCCTTTGCCCTCAAATACCTGTCTAAAGTCTTCTCATTCGCATCCCCATAAGTAGGCCCAGTGTTCACAATCAAAGGTCTGGAAGGCGCTTAAAGATCAAAAAAGTAACCGCAAACCAGAATCCCATACTAATTCTCCAAAGGCACTCTGTAAATACTCTCACACTCACTGGGGACCCTTAATAAACACTGACACCTTCTCCTAGGCGACGCCCCCACCTCCCGTAAACGCTGACACCTTCCTCTAGGCACATTCTGACCCTCACCGGAAACACTGACAAATTTCCCCCTCAGAGTCCCCAGTAAACACTGACACATTTCCAAGGAGCTCCCTGTAAACACTCATATGGTTCCTCAGAAACATCTCTCAGGGCTGAAACATTCCAGCTCCCACTTCAAATGAAAACTACAGGCACATCTATCAATGATTAAAATGAACAATCCAAATAACAGTTCAATTCTGTATGTGAGAACTGTAACTACACTTCAAGCAGTCTCGACTTCCAGTGATTTTACCTGTTCCAACGATTCACTAACTAAATCTTGTGCTGGGACTGTTCTGAGAGAAAATGTGGATTGTCTCATATAGAGGAAATGTTTCTACATCGAGATTCTCTGACTCAGAATCATGAAGCTGGGGTGTGATGAAGACAGGACTGTGTGAGTACAGTATGCCACATCTTGACTGTGTTAGTCACAAAAATAAATCTCTTGGTTTGAGCCCTGTTATGGTCAGTGAGGATCATTGTGATCTGATTCCTAGCATAGCAGAAAGTCTCCCTGTTCTTCAAAAAACAGTATTTTATGTTGACTATTGCAGTCTATCAGAACTCCCGCCCAGTCTCAGTGATGAGCAATAGACACCAATTTATCAACGAGATACAGAAAGTGTCCTTTCTACTTCAACAGCACAATCTCAGTGCCACTATCAAACAAATGGGGAGATCATTTCTCTGCAAAAGAATTTCAAAGACTGGGTCAGGTTTAAATCATTTAGCACCTACAGCCTGACTTGCAGTTTAACAACATTGTTTGTTCTGAAGAGGAGACACATCAGGCGTGAAACTTGAACTCTGTTTCTCTCTCCACAGATGCTGCTAGATTGGCTAGGTTTCTGCAGCATTTTTTGTTTTGTTTCAATTTGCCAGCATCCACAGTTCATTTCAGTGACATCATTGTTGACTTCTTAGCACTCATCCAGTTTTTGCAACTTTTTTGATCCCCTTAGCACAGCAAACATTGCAAGCCATTTTCTGGAATATAGTAAGTGATTCAGTCCTTGAGGTGGAAATGATCACAGATTCACAGGCATTTGCGTGCAGACATTTCTGCTTATCTCAGTCACTCAGGCTGTTCTACCGCTGAGACTGATCCATTATTCTAGATTCCTATCAAAAAGATAGCTGCCAACATTTATCCTGTCACTGTCTTTGGGAATAACATACAGTTCAAAGAGAGCGCCTCTTTATTCCCTCGCAATGTCAGATATTTATATCTAGCCAACTTGTCGCACCTCAGTATAATCCGCAGTTCCCAGAATAAGTCTGCTGCCCCGTGTTACAAACACTCGTATGCTAATGTGTGCTTCCTTCAGTGAGGAAAACAAATCTGCACACATACGTGTACCTCTGGCTTCAGGGGGCTCCACAAAGTGCATTGATGGAAGTCACACTGCAATGAACACATCCTTTTCCCAGGTGTTCAAGTAACTTCATGCGTAATTTGTTGACAAAAGAAATCTTGTTCCAGGGAACATAATCCCATTAATGACAGGCTGTTGCACACAGCAACATGACCCTCTCACAAATACAAGCCATCGTCTTATGTTTTAAAATCAAAATATTAAGCAGAAAAAACGTCATGTTAAAAAAAAAACTCACTCCTGGTCCCCTTAATAAAAGAATTTGCTGATACGATAATGCTAAAAAATGTATAATACGGTGATACGGGGGTACGTTACTGTGGCTAACTGGTGAGACTGGCTCATAACGGCTCTTAGACTGCACACAGTGAAGCAATAGATTTGTCAAATCATTGAGAAAAATAGCTCAGAAACAAAGGGTTGAATTCTCATAAAAGTGACAAACAAGATGTACCATCAGATTGACAGATAGAGATCGGAATTGTTCAGAAAATAACTTAGCAGGTACACTGATTGATGGTGCATGCTAGAAACCATTCTGAGTGAAATAACTTTAGCATCTACCACTTATTCAACTAAGAAATGAATCTCTGCTTCACCTGAGAAAAGCAGGTGTGGGGTTTACTGGCTGCCTGATTTGCAGACAAAGGAAACTTGATCCCAGGACTCTCAGAGAAATTGCACTGTTAGTGGCAGTCCATCACACACAAGAAGAGCCTCTTGCATGGAGAATGGAACAGATTATAGTTAAACAGACAAGAATCCCAACATGAAAATCTGCCACTTATTCTGAGGTCATCTGCAAACCTACCTCCGATATGCACATCCAAATCATTTATGCAAATGACAAAAAGCAGCATCCTTTTGTCCCCGACTGTCCGTCCAAGGTTTAACCTTGATCCACATGTTGCCTGTTTGAACAACATGAACATGTGCCCAAACTACTCAGAATTTTAAACTGTCAGGTATAACTATGGATTCTTTCTTAATTCATTGATCATTTGGCTTCCATGTATATTTCAAGCTGCTTTGATCTGCGTATGTATAATTAGCACCTGGGGAAAAATATCTCTTGAGTATTCTGTTGAACAAACACATGTACAACGTGTATGTCCCTTGGTCCAATTATCTGACCAAAATGTAAATATTTTAGCCAATTACAGTAATTGTCTTTTAAGTAGCTGATTCGTAATCACAAATTATTTTTTAATTATTCCTAGTACAGAACACCTTGTAAACTAAATTGTTTTTCTCATCACAGCCAATATTAGATATCTAACAGTTTAGAGTGCAGTCATCCAACCGTATGTCCAATTATTGTATTGGTCGATTATAACAGTAAAACTAAAACTAAAATCTATTTTTTACTGACATCATTTCAGTGCTGTATTCTTGAATTATAATGAATAGCGAAATATTTTACAAGCATTAAACAAGCTTGAATTTTCAATACAAGAATCAATGCAAATGATCACATTGCTTATCTCATGAATTGCAGTTTGTACCTGATGATTCTTTTGCTGTGATCACATCAATAACACTTCAATAATCAGTCTACTTTTCAGCTTTACAGACAGAGAAATTCAAAGTTATTATTAAGTGAAGTTTAAAAAGTCAAACTTTGTTCTTCTATATTCTGATAATCACAGAATATGTTTCATTATTATCAAATTCATGAATCAGAGTAAATATGTTTCACTGTACAATTTAATAGGCACCATGAATATCCATTCATTGTCTCAAGACCCCTCTTTTATATTTCTCCTCCGACAATATTAAACCAGTCAATGATCAGCTGTGTCGAATCTAATCACGCAAGTATGTTTAATATTTAGTACACTTTAGGGAGACAGTAAACCCCAGAATAGCTCTTGGCAGTATAAAAAGTAATAAGAGGGAGAAGGGAATTGTGCTGAATTCAGTGGACAATTGATAGACCTAGTCCACACCTGGGAGGGGTTGGGCCACAAAACAGGACATCATGGTGGAAAAGTGGGGCACGAGGTGGGGGGGGCATAAGCCCAAGGCGGCCAAAATGGATTCTGAATGGATCGTATCTACGGATGATTAAAAAAAGAGGTCCAGAGGGGTGGTTGTTACAAATTGTACCGGATTTCAGAAAGAAACTGATCACGAAGATAATCAGGATGACCCAAACCCAAAGCAGAGAACCTGGTGGAATGGACAAAAAGAAAAATTGCAAATATGAGAAGGTGGCTGTAACTCTGACAGCCTCCATCAGAAATATGGCCAATGAGAAATGGGAACAAGCAAAGATGGCAGCTCTCACACGAGGGCTTAAAGCGAAAGGGCATGATGATACTTAGCGTAGGGGAAGCACCGAGTGCCCTCGTCTTCTTAGAAGGCCGTGAGGACAATGACACTGACTCAAACGAGTTGGATGACAAAACACCCACTTAAGGGCAGATGGACAACAATGGGTGCGATGACCTGGAAGTATGAGAACGCAATGCCAATGGCACCGCTGTGGATCAAAGTTAAAGCTTGGACAGACAATAGGGGACAAAAGGACTTTGTTTTTTTGTCATTTACATAAGTGACGTGCACGTGAATAGAGAAGGTATGTTTGCAGATAACATCAAAAGTAGTGGTGCAATGGAAAGTGAAGGAGTTTATTTCGAGAGTACAATAAGACCCTCATCACATGGGCCAATGAGCTGAGGGGTGGCAGATGAAGGTTAATTTGGATTAATATGAAATATTTCGTTTTAGGAAGGCAAATCAATGCAGAAGTTATGGACTCAATCGTAAGGCCCTGGGAGTGTTACCACTTAAAGAGAACTTGGAGTGCAAATTCATAGTTTCTTGAAAGTGGAGTTGCAGGTAGACAAGGGAGTGAGGAAGGTATTTGGTACGTTTGCCTTTACAGGTCAGTGCCTTGAATCGAGGAGTTAGTGTGTCATGTTGCAGACACACTGGACATCGGTTAGGCTACTTTTAGAATAGTGCATTCAATTCTGATCTCCCTGTTACAGGAAGGATGTTGTGAAATTTGAAAGGTTCAGAAAAATATTTACAAGGACGTTGCCATGATTGGCAGGTTTGATCTGAAGGGAGAAGCTGAATAGGTTGGGGCTATTTCCCCTGGAATGTTGTACGCTGGGGGGTTGGGGGGGGGGCGCTTACGGAGGCTTATACTGTCATGACAAACATGCATTGGGTGAATAGTCAAGATCTTGTCCCAAGGGTTTGGAGTCCAAAACTGGAGGGAATAGGTTTAAGGTGAGGGGGAAAGATTTAAAAGGGATCTAAGGGTCGACATTTTCACGCAGAGGGTGGTGCATATATGTAATGAGCTGCCAGAGGAAGTGGTAGATGCTAGCTCAATTACAACATTTATAAGTCATCTGAATGGGTATATGAATAGGAGGGGTTTAAGGCGACATGGGCGAAATGCTGGCACATGGGATGAGATTAATTTAGGATGTTTGCTTGGCATGAACGACTTGGACTGAAGGGTCTATTTCCATGCTGCACATCTTTATGATTCTGTGACAATTGACAGAAACAAATACCAACATAACCATATAGATGTGACCCTCACCACCCCAACCACTGCAATGAAAGGAGCTGCAGGAGGAACTGAGGAAGCGAGATGAAGTGAACTGTTTCAGATGCACATTTGGAATGTGACATGTGTGAAAATGAGATAAGGATAATTCTGGGAGTTGATCTTTGAAAACAACAAGGAACATCTTACGCTGTAGAAACCCGAACTATGACGGCCAGGACAGGGGCAGGAGGAAAAAGACAGGCTGCATCTCCAGAGTACCTACACTGTCGGGAGACTGGGACAGTCAGGCAATCTGGGGAGTTACACCTGGGACCCACTCTCAAACAGGAATATGGGTTATTATCTGTAAACCCTGTAAAAGATCAAGGGCCCTCTCATTCCACCACATAAACAGTACCCCATCAAAGCTGGGGCTGAGGAGGCAGTAATTGTGATCATGAACAACTGGATGAAGGAGGTCAGAGTCAGACTGACAGCATCCCAAACTAATTCACTGAAGCCTGATGACTCAGATTGCCTCCCTATTGATTATACCTCCCTGAACACATCTGTCACTGAAGAGTATCCTACAGTAGCAAAAGCACACTGTACATAATGGGCTGAAATCGCAACAGGGTACTATCTCAGTCCAGGTCTGTACCTGTGGACCTGGAATCCCAGAACAGCTGTTGTTAATTCTGAGGAAAACAGTATACATGGTCACAGTTGTTTCAGCAATTCCACAATGGACCAGTCATATTCCACCAACATATGGCTCATGGAATTAGCCAAATTGATCTTACCAAGATCTCATCACCTCAGTCGGTCAGAAAGAACATATCCGGATCTTCAACAGAGAATTGAATCACATCAGCCAGGCAGGGCTTAAAATTAAACCACAGAAAGTGCAGTTGGGCCAACAGGGAGGAGGGTATCTGGGATATCGTCAGGTAGGGATTTAGGATAGCCCCAGGGGGATGAAAGAATGCGATTTTAAACTACCCAGTCACTGACCGTGAAAGGAGTAAGACAAACTTGAGGGTTGTTTAATTATTGTGGGAGTTATGCAGAAAAGTTTTAGAACTAGCAGAACCATTAAAAACCCTGACATCAGCCAGGAGCCAGTGAGTCAACATATACACTGACATGCCTTATGTCTTTGGTACAGTTCATGGCCATATAATGGCCTGGCCTCAGCAAGGGTACGTCACCTTGCCTGGGGGGGCACATACAGCACGAAGAACGGATTAAAGAGTTGAGGGAAGCAGCTAATTTTGTGACAGAAGCAGCAGTAATGAAGATTAGAGCTCACAGGAAAGGAGAAACCCCACAACAACAGGGCATTGAGTATGTGGGTCAGGCAGCTGAAATACTTACTGAAAAAGTACAGATATTTGAGGAAGTGGCAGTGCCAGCAGTTACTGGAGGAAGAGAAGTAAGTTTGACGACATTTCAAGAAACAGCCCCACAACACGAGAAATGTGAATGGGAAAAGGGTGGGGCAATGAGAGAGCAAGATGGAGTCAGGAAGATGTAGGATCAGATCGTGCCACCACATATCCTCGGCTGGCCCATACTGGGTGGGATAAAATGCAATATCAGACGACTCGTTGTTGGTGGTGGCCTGGAGTAGGGAACGATATAATAAAGTGTGATCAAAGACATGGAGTCTGTGCACACAGAGTCAGGGAAAACAATCAAGATTAAATGCAGACAGCAGCCATAACCCAGGGGGCTCATGGGAACAATTGCGGATGTATTCTATGGGCTCCTTACCCCCCAAAAAATGCTGAATGGGCTAAATATATAGAAACAAAAAAGTAGGAGGCAGCTATTTGGCCCTTTGAGCCTGCACAACCATACTATATGATCATGACTGATTGTGTAATCTCAGTCACCCATTCCTGCCATCGCTCCATACTCCTCCTTCCCTTTAGCCACAACAGAAACGACCAGCTCCCTCTCGAATAAATCTAATTAATTGGCCCCAACATCTTCTGTGGGAGAGAATTCCACAGGATCACACTCGGTGAAGAAATTCTTCCTCATCTCAGTCCTGAATGTTTTTTTCTTAGATTGTGACCCGCCCAGTTTTCTAGATTTCCTGATCATCCGGAACATTCTTTCTGCATCTAGCCCATCCAGGGTCATTAGAATTTTATGTTTCTATGCCGTCCCCCCCCGCCCCCCCGCAACCGACCCATTCTACTAAATTCCAATGAGTACACACCCAGTCGATCCAGTCTCTAACCCTGCTGATCCAGTCTTTCCTCAGATCATAGATTTATAGAACACCTACATTCAGGATGGGTCATTCAGCCCATCAAGGCCACACTGACGCTTTGAAGAGGGACCCAGTCCACCCTATGCCTGTAAGCCCACGATTATCACATCAACCGATTGAGCCTGCACATCCCTATCAGTAATTTAGCATGGTCGCTTCACCTGAGACTTACTGGGTGGGTGGAAGCATTTCCCTGCAGATTCTGAAAAAGGGACTCATTTTACAGGGAAAGTAATTAAACAAGTACGTGTGCTGTTTGGTACTGAACACAAAATCCATCTCCCATACCAGCCCAAAAGTTCAAGGAGAACAAATTAACCGAACACTGAAAACTGGTCGAAGGCCCTGAAAGAGACAAGGCAAGATTGGTTTAGTGTACACCCCACCATTCTCATCAAACTGAGGTTAACCCCAGCAAAGCGAACGAGGCTGACCCCCTTGTGAATGTGTGACTGGATAGGCTATGCAGCTGCGAGAGGACATGGTAGGAGAACAGACAGATATGTGCAATGGAAATGATAGGGCGAAACGATCTGTGAAAGAACTGGCAAAACAGCTACATGAGCTGAGAGGGGAAGTTGCAGACGGACAGGGAATCAGAGGTTGGGAAAAGGAGCATAGAAACATCTGAGCTGGCATTCTTAATCCAGGAGATCAGGTCCTGGTGAAAATATTATCCGATCGTCTGGCACTGCACCATGATGGGTCAGACCCTACTCGGTTATAATTACAGGTGAAATGTGCACTCTTGTTGATATTAAAGCGGGGTCCAAAATGGAAGCAATGGTCCCAACTGAAGTGATGCAAAGTCCAAACACGATCATTAACCATTACGGCAAGTTGTGTTGGGTTCCTGTCCTTTACAGGCTGGTGGTCACCTCCATCACCCGCTTTGGGAATTATTCCTGGATTCTGAAAGCAACTGAACCAGAGGGAGGGAAGTTTGATTGTATATGTGGCTATGTAATGGGAATGTTAAATTGTGAATCCTGGGCAGGGCATGACCCTGGGAGCGATAGTGATGGAAATGTGTTTTATGGCAGTATGGAAAGGGAAGGGGTGAAGCTGGCTGTGGCAGGCACGCAGCGAACTGAAATAAGAATGAAAGCAAATCGATTAATATGGACCCCCAAAGTATTCCATATAATCAAGCCTGAATTATGGGATTAGGACAAAGACCAGTCAGGTTTGTGTGCGGACAAAGTGGAATGGCAATATGCTTTATGTGTCCAGAGTACTTTATGTTACCTGCAAACTGTATGCTCATGTATCGCAATGGATTTAGTGTACGTATGAGCCTGAAAGGGGAAGAATTGAATTTGTTAGTAATTGGTTTAAACAGGCTGCGTGGTGGCATACTTTACACAGGGTCTAAGGATTCTCACCAAGTGTTACCAATGTCACCATTACAAGGCAAAATGTGACCATGACTCCAAGCCCGGAGACTGTAACTTTCACTTCTGAACCAAAACATTGCGAAGGCCAGCAGGATCTCTGGTCTGGGACAGTAATGGAACATACAGGACAAAGTGTGACTGTTGTGCAAGGATATAAGCTTGTGCATGTCGGTTTTGACCTGACAGGAAGTACAAGTGCTCGAGTGGTGTTCTACTACCACAGAACAATTGTCTTCCAAGCTCTTACGATTACAGCTGGGTAGGAGACGGTTTAAATCTGAGAAAGGTCTGCAGGCTTTAAAAGAAAGGATAATTGGAAAGAGCAAGAGCAGGTGATAGTGACAGTAAACACATTAGATAGAGATCTACAATAGATGAGCAGTTTCAGAGTCTGCAGAAAATGCTCAGAATTGTAGACTGAGGTTATAAAGATCAGGCTAAAACAGGTCATCTCGACAGAAAGACCTCACACATTATATTAGATGCCTTTGAAATTTTGAAGCCTCTGTAAAATATGACCAATACAATCAATGACCGACTGGCTAACACATCTCAGGAAGAACATATCATGCAGACATGCACAACCTACGGCAGCTGGCTGTTGACAATGATCAGTACAAATCTGATGAAATTGGACATGCACCAAATCGCCAACTGGGTGACCAATGAGCAACTGTGAGAATGGGTAGGACAGAACATATTCCTGGCACACCTTTGGTGTTTCACCCTTGCCAGCAGATTATTGGGCACGGAGACCATTGATGAGGAGGAATATTGTATCAGGGTAATGTTACACATCCCCAAACATGGGTCAATTATAAAGCCACCCTAAAGAATGTCCACAATATTAGGAGATACCATGAAGGGACTTGGATATCACGAAAAGACACTCCCACTCACATGGTTATCATAAAAAAAATGAAAAAGGGAATTGACTAAACGAGGCGTCAACAAGGAGGGGATCACTGGTCATGTCGGGATGAAATGACCAAAGATTTACAGCTTGTGGTTTTGTAAGTTATGGCAACTGTCCACAATCTATTATTTGCTGGTGATCAACTGGTCCTTCTTGTAGTACACCCTGGTCAGATCGAGGTATTATCTAGTGATGGCAGCCAGCTATTAAAGGAAGGAACAAAGCCATGCAAGGTCAATGTTGCTGTCAATACCCAACAAAGAACATTACCATCAGTGGTAGACCGGGCCTAAGCCGGTGAGACAGGCAGTGATTCATCTTACTAACCAGCAACATGAAGTGGATTGAGATTCATTACAGTCCATGGTGATGGATTTACCACTGATTCCACATGTGACTGCAGATTGGTTAAAGGCTGTGGAAGGAGCTGAAGAAGTTATTCAATGATCTGAACATACAAAAGATTTAAACTCCTGCAGCTCAAGCAGACAGGGAATTAAAACAACAGAACTGGATAAATCAGACGAAGGACAGGGGACTGATTACCCAAATACACACCCATGATCCAGATCATATCCCATGTACTAGAAGGAATACAATTCAATGTTTGATTGTGTTCATAACACTGGTGTGTAAGAATAATGATGTACCAAAGGGCCACAGCACAGAGAAACATGGGAGCTGAAGGATTTCCCCATCAGGTAAAACATCAGGGAGAGTAAATATATCCCATAAGTTACATAGGCCTGCTTAGCATTTAAGTCAAGTGCTTAGAGGAGCGAGTTGCTGGTGCAGCCAATGATTAAAGTTGACTAAAAATGGCTGTTCGGGGATTTTAGCTGTCATAAAATGGTCAAAAGGGATTTCCAGATGTGCATCACAGATTTTCTCAGCTAGACCTGTACTCTCCATACAGAGATACCGCATAAGATTCTCTGTAATTTCTGTCAACAGGTAGTTCTAAACGTGCAAGCATTTTAATTGGGGACATTTTTGAAAAGCTAAGCTAAGCCACAGTCCCAAGTTTGTTATTTAGTAAAATTTAAAAAGAGAAGTCTGATCCTACAGTAGTCTGAACTTTTTAGTTAGTTGTAAATCAGAAAGGCAAACAAAAAAAAACAGTGTCAAAGAGTTACCTAAGCTTCTTGAGTAAATGTTTGTCGGCACTGAAATGAGGGCTATTTCATTGCAGGAAAGATAAAGTATTAAATGGTGTAAACAGAACATCGAAAAAGCAACATAGCCAGGAGTGGGGACAAATGACGGCTGTAAAAATGCAGTAATTAGGGCTGCAGAGAGGAAACCATCCAGTGATCAGTGGAAAAGTGACAGAGACAAATTACAAAATAGAGTGAAAATGCAGTTATGTCACCTAGAAATTTGAAAAATATAAACAAGTTTCTTTTAATGACTCGGTAAATTTGTGAAGAGATTAAATTTCACTTATCTGTGTAATTCGAATAGAGGTTGTCTCACTAAGTAAAGAAAATTAGTGATGCAGAGTGTTTAGAGAAGAGACAGTAAAGATTTATCCATGAGTTACATACTGATTCAAAACTCACTGGCCAATCTGTCAGCTCTCACAGAACTGTAGTAACCTTAAATTAGAGATTATTTTAAAGAACTTAGAATAAGTAGTAGAAATTAATGTCATTTCTAATCTCATGAATTCGGGTCAACAGTGAAAATAAAGCCCAACACAAAATTTGGAAGAGTCCTCAGTGATAAGGGAGTATTGAGGTTATTGGTAATTAATGTGGTGCAGCTGGTAAATGTTTGGGAAGGAGTATAAAACTGTCAGGATTGAAATGTGATTTAACAACAGGTATTCTAAAGGCAAATAATAAAGGAATCAGGTAAACATCAACAGACTGTGGGAGCACCAAGTTCTGTAGAGCCATTAGCCATGTGTTTACTGGACTGGATGCATCGATTAGGCAAATGTGGCTAACAGTTACACTACACGTTACAGTAATGACATACAATGTCAATGCAGAAGAATGCTGCACTTGGTTTGAGGATGGGGGAGTGACAGTGCACCAGAAACTCTCCCACAATGCATTGTAAAGGAGCTGCGCATTAAGGTTGCTTGTGCTGCTCAACACAAAACACAAGGCTTCTGTTTGATATTTCACCTGTCAACAGTTAGAACATAGAACATAGAACAGTACAGCACAGAACAGGCCCTTCAGCCCACAATGTTGTGCCGACCATTGATCCTCATGTATGCACCCTCAAATTTCTGTGACCATATACATGTCCAGCAGTCTCTTAAATGACCCCAATGACCTTGCTTCCACAACTGCTGCTGGCAACGCATTCCATGCTCTCACAACTCTCTGCGTAAAGAACCTGCCTCTGACATCCCCTCTATACTTTCCACCAACCAGCTTAAAACTATGACCCCTCGTGCTAGCCATTTCCGCCCTGGGAAATAGTCTCTGGCTATCAACTCTATCTATGCCTCTCATTATCTTGTATACCTCAATTACGTCCCCTCTCCTCCTCCTTTTCTCCAATGAAAAGAGACCGAGCTCAGTCAACCTCTCTTCATAAGATAAGCCCTCCAGTCCAGGCAGCATCCTGGTAAACCTCCTCTGAACCCTCTCCAAAGCATCCACATCTTTCCTATAATAGGGCGCCCAGAACTGGACGCAGTATTCCAAGTGCGGTCTAACCAAAGTTTTATAGAGCTGCAACAAGATCTCACGACTAAAACTCAATCCCCCTGTTAATGAAAGCCAAAACACCATATGCCTTCTTAACAACCCTGTCCACTTGGGTGGCCATTTTAAGGGATCTATGTATCTGCACACCAAGATCCCTCTGTTCCTCCACACTGCCAAGAATCCTATCCTTAATCCTGTACTCAGCTTTCAAATTCGACCTTCCAAAATGCATCACCTCGCATTTATCCAGGTTGAACTCCATCTGCCACCTCTCAGCCCATCTCTGCATCCTGTCTCTCTGATATAATTCTGCAGATGTGGCCGAATCAGGCTTTTGTATAGTTGGAGCACAACTTCACAGCTCTTGAACTCAATGCCTCTTAACGAAAGCTAACACACCATACGCCTTCTTAACAACTCTATCTACCTGGGTGTCAGCTTTCCAGGAACTATGGACATGAACCCCAAGATTCCTCTGCTCCTCCACACTGCCAAGAATCTGTCCATGAACCCTGTATTCTGCTTTCAAGTTTGTCCTTCCAAAATGAATCTCCTCACACTTTTCAGGGTAAAACCTCATCTGCCACTTCTCAGCTCAGGTCTGCATCCTATCATTGTCCCTTTGTAACCCAGAGCAGTCCTCCGTACTGTCCAAATATTGACACACCTTCGTATCACCCGTGAACTTAACAATCCACCCTTACACTCCTTCATCCAAATCACTTACAAAAATCACAATAGAAGAGGACCCAGAACAGATCCTTGTGGTACACCAATCGTAACTGAGCACCATGTTGAATATTTTCCATCCACTACCACCCTTTGCCTTCTAAGGGTCAGCCAATTTTGAATCCAGTCTGTCACATTTCCCCCATCCCATGCATCCTTACTTTCTGCATGAGCCTACCATGGGGAACCTTATCAAATGCCTTACTTGAATCCATATTTATCACATCCACTGCTCTACCTTCATCCACGTGTTTGGTCACCTCTTCAAAGAATTCAATAAGGTTTGTGAGGCATGATCTACCCCTCACAAATCCATGCTATCACGAATCAAACTGTGCCTTTCTAAGTGATCATAAATCCTATCTCTCAGAACACATTCCAATAATTTGCCCACCACTGAGTAAGACTAACTGGCTTGTAACTTCGGGGGTTATCCCCATTCCCTTTTTTGAACAAGGGAAGGGCGTTTGCCTCTAATTTGTGGAGTGTATTTTTATGACTGGAGATCAGGGGCTAGTGCTGTCCCACAACGATCAGAGCTGAGACCATACATACACGCGCACGTAACTATGAGGTCATGCATTCTGGGAGGTCAATTGCAAGGGGAGTGTAGACAAAAAATGGAAGAACCCTGAGTAGCACTGATATACAGACGTATCTTCAGGTCTAAGTCCATAGCTCTCTGATAGTGGCAGCGCATGTGCATAAAGTGGTAATGGAGGATGACAGCATGCTTGCTTTCTTCTGTCAGAGGGCTGAACATAAAGTTGTAATTCAGCCACCTTTGGAGTGACGTGTGCAGTTTCGATCACTACGTTACAGGAAGGGCGCAGAGGCTTTGGAGAGGTTGCAGAAGAGGTTTACCAGGATTTTGCCCAGCTTGGACAAACTTGGATCGTTATCACTGCACAGAGTCAATGGCTGATGGGCGACCTGAGAGGGAGAGAGTGGACAGTCTGAGCCTTTTGACAAAGGTGAAAAATGACAAATTCTGAGGGCAATACGATGAAGGTGAGAGGGGGGAAAGTTTAAAGGTGGTGTGTGTGGCACGTTTCTTATACAGAAGGTGATAGGTGGCCACAATGTACTCTCTTGGGAGGTGATAGAAGCAGAAACGATCAATCACAACATTTAAGAGGCATTTAGGCAGACATACGAACAGGCAGGGAAGAGAGGGATATAGATCACGTACAGGCAGGTTGCCATTCTGAAGTAATACATCAGTATTAGAATAGACGTGGTGGGCCAAAGGGCTTCTTCCGGTGATGTACTGTCCTGTTGACTGCATGGCAGGAATAGTCGAGCTGCAGTTAATATTTTGAGTAGAAAACATCTCTTCTTTAGAACACACTGAGTTTATGCATTTTGAGGGAAACAACGTGGAAGGGGAATGTATATTTGAATGGCTCAAATGCAACGAACAGGGAGCGGGAACTTACTATGTGCAAATCTTTAATCGGAGAGAGAATATAATCAAAATGCATTGAGAAAACTGTATGGGATCTTGGGCTTCATTAATGGAACCAGCAGCTTCATCAGAGTCCGACATGTGTTCAGCTCTACAACCCAACAGGATCAGTCAGATAGTTGAGTGACTGTTAGGATAAGTAAGAATGTCTCCAGAATTATTGTTGTAGGGGGCTGTCCTGTCAGAGGCTTAAACAGGAGATTCTGTGGCAGTGAGTGTAAGTTTAGGATGGTTTGTTAATTGCCTGGTGCTAGAATTAAGGATGTCTCTAAACATTTCAAGTCTCTTGTGGAAGGTGAGATTGAGAGGCCAGAAATTATTGTACATATTGATAGCAATGACATTTTTCAGGGAAAAGATTAAAAGCAGTGAATTTGGCACGTTAGGTGATTTTTTTTTAAAAAACTTGACAATTAGTACTTTCTTGTTTACTCCCAGTGCCAAACGAGGTAGGGGGAACAAGGTTAAAGGAGACAAAGTCATGGTGAGGAGCTGGTGTATTGTCCAGGGAATCAGCTTTTTGGATAATTCAAATGGCTTTTGGGATAGAAAAGACATGTTCCAAAAGAATGGGTCCGACATAAACTGTAAAGGGATCAATATCTTAGCAAGGAATTTTGCTCATTCAATTGAAGGACACTTTATACTGACAGAGATGGGGAGTGGGGGAATTATACGTAGCAGCGTAAACAGGTGATTGATGAGGAAGGTTCTGAATGCAAGGAGAGCACATCAATTACAAAAGAAAGAGGAGAGATTCAGAATATGCAGTAACTCTGAAGAACTTTTCTTTTCAATGCAAGGAGTTTTAAAGGTAAAGCTTATGAACTCATGGCTATGGCAGAAACTTGTCTGTGAGATGGACAAAACAAGCACCGATGTATGGCTCATGGAATTAGTCAAATTGATCTTACCAAGACCTCATCACCTCAGTTGGTCAGAAAGAGCACATCTGGATCTTCAATAGAGTATTGAGTCACATCAGCCAGGCAGGGCTTAAAATTAAACCACAGAAAGCATGTTGGGATGACAGGGAGTGACGTGTCTGGGATATCAGTCAGATAGGGGCAGAGGATAGTCCCGAAAAAACAAAAGAATGCGATTTTAAACTACCGAGTCACACACTGGGAAAGGAGTAAGTCAAGCTTTAGGAATGTTTAATTATTGCAGGAATTATGTGGAAAATTTTCAGAACTGGCACAACTATTAAAAGCTCTGACATCAGCCAGGAGCCAGAGAGTCAACATATACACAGACAGTCCTGATGTCTTTGGTATAGTTCATGGTCATATATTGGCCTGGCCTCAGCGAGGGTACGTCACCTTGTCTGGGGGCCACATACAGCACGAAGACCAGATTAAAGAGTTGATGGAAGCAGCTAATTTTGTGACAGAAGCAGCAGTAATGAAGATTAGAGCTCACAGGAAAACAAAAACCCCACAACAACAGGGCAATGAGTATGCCGGTCAGGCAGCTAAATAATAACTACTTATGCACTAAAAATGTTATTGCTATCAATATGTCCATTAATTTCTGGCCTCTCAATCTCAGCTTTCACAACAGACTTGAAATGTTTAGAAACATCCTTAATCATAGCACCAGGCAATTAACAAACCATCCTGAACTTACACTCACTGCCACAAAATCTCCTGTTTAGGCCTCTGACAGGACAGTCCCCTACAACAATAATTCCATTAAATCTTGTGAAATGCTGCGTAACACAAGAATCATTCCAAGTGTCCAAAAAGCGAATGGTCTTTCCATTTCCTCAGAGAGACTCCGTCCTTCAACAGTCCCAAAAGCTGAATATCTGGCAGAGAGATAGCCGCTGGAGACAGTCACACGTCTATCCTAACTGTGCTGGGTCATAGAGCTGAACACGTCTGGCTCTGATGAAACTGCTGGTTCCATTAATGAAGCCCAAGGTCCCATCCTATCTCCTCAATGCATTCTGGTTCTGTTCTCTCTCCAATAAAGATTTGTGCACAGTAACTCCCCGCTCCCTGCTCTTTGCATCTGTGCCATTCAAATATATATTTCCCTTCCACGTTGTTTCCCTCAAAATGCATAAACTCACTGTGTGCTCTAAAGAAGAGATGTTTTCTATTCAAAATATTAATTATAGCCCCACAATTCCTGCCACGTAGAAAACAGTGCAGTACAGCAGCAGCAGAAGCCCTTTGGCCCATCACGTCTATTATCATATTGATGCCATTCTGAAGTAATACAATCTGCCTGGACATGATCTATATCCCTCTCTTCCCTGCCTGTTCATATGTCTGCCTAACTGCCTCTTAAATGTCGTGATTGATCGTTTCTGCTTCTATCACCTCCCAAGAGAGTACATTATGGCCGCCTGTCACTTTCTGTATAAGAAATGTGCCTCATACAACTCTTTTTAACTTTCCGCCTCTAACCTTAATCCATTTGCCCCTAGAATTTGTCATTTTCACCTGAGGAGAAAGGCTCAGACTGTCCACTGGCTCCCTCTCAGGTCGCCCTTCAGCCATTGACTTTGTGTAGTGATAATAACCCAAGTTTGTCCAAGCTGGGCAAAATCCTGGTTAACCTCTTCTGCAACCTCTCCAAAGCCTCCGCACCCTTCCTGTAATGTCGTGATCGAAACTGCACGCGTCACTCCAAAGGTGGCCGAATTACAACTTTATATTCAGCCCTCTGACAGACGAAAGCAAGCATGCCATAGTCCTCCTCTACCACTTTATGCATAGGTGTTGCCACTATCAGAGCGCTCTCGACTTGCACTTGAAGATCCGTCTGTCTGTCAGTGCTATCTTCCATTTATTGTTTACATTCCCCTTGCAATTGGCCTCCCAGAATGCATGACCTCATAGGTACGTGTGCGTGTGTGTATGGTCTCAGCTGTGATCATTGTGGGACAGCACTAGCCCCAAACTCCAGTCAGAAAAATACACTCCACAATTGTGGACGGGTGAAATATCAAACAGGAGTGTTGTGTTCTGTGTTCAGCAGCACGGGCAACCTTTATCCGGAGCTCCTTTGCAATGCATTGTGGGAGATTTTCTGGTGCTGTCTCACTCCCCCCCCCCCCACCAAGTGCAGCATTTTTATACATTTCATATGACAATAGTGACATACAATGTCAATGTAATTGTTAGCCATATTTGCCTAATCGATGCATCCAGTCCAGTAAACACATGGCTAATGGCTTTACAGAACTTGGTGCTCCCACAGTCTGTTGATGTTTACCTGATTCCTTTATTATTTGCCTTTAGAATACCTGTTGTTAAATCACATTTCAATCCTGACAGTTTTATACTCCTTCCCAAACATTTATCAGCTGCACCACATTAATTACCAATAACCTCAATACTCCCTTATCACTGAGGACTCTTCCAAATTTTGTGTTGGGCTTTATTTTCGCTGTTAACCAGAATTCATGACATTAGAAATGATATCAATTTCTACTACTTATTGTAAGTTCTTTAAAATAAACTCTAATTTAAGGTTACTACAGTTCTGTGACAGCTGATAGATTGGGAGCGGCCCCTCTCTCACTTGGCCTGAGAAATCAAACAAAGTCTCTCCGACTTGCAGTTCTAGTTTAAAGTCCTCGCACTCAGATGCGGCCAATGAGTTTGGAACCAGTATTTAATTCATGGATAAATCTTTGATGTCTCTTCTCTAAACACTCTACGTCTCTAATTTTCTTCACTGAGTGAGACAGCATCTATTCGAATTACATAGATGAGAGTGAAATTCAATCTCTTTACAAATTTACTGGGTCATTAAAATAAACTTGTTTATATTCTTCAAATTTTGAGGTGAGATAACCACAACTTCGCTCTATTTTGTAATCTGTCTGTCACTTTTCCGTCGGTCACTGGATGGTTATCTCTCTACAGTCATATTTACTGTGTTTTTACAGCCGTCTTTTGTCCCCACTCCCAGCTATGGTGCTTTTTCGATGTTCTGTTGACACCATTTAATATGTTAGCCAGTCGGTCAATGAGGGAATTGGTCATGTTTTACAGAGGCTTCAAAATTTCAATAGCATCAAATATAATGTGGGAAATTTTTCTGTCTGGCTGACCTGTTTTAGCCTGAGCTTGATAACTTCTGTCCACAATTCTATGCATTTTCTGCAGACTCTGAAACTGCTCATCGATTGTAGTTCTCTATCTAATGTGTTTCCTGTCACTATCACCTGCTCTTGCTATTTCCAGTGATCCTTTCTTTGAAGGCCTGCAGACCTTTCTCAGAGTTAAACTCCCTCCTACCCAGCTGTAATCGTAAGAGCTTGGAAGACAATTGTTTCGTGGTAGTGGAACAACAATCGAGCACTTGTACTTCCTGTCAGGCCAAAATCTACATGCACAAGCTTATATCCTGGCACAACAGTCACACTTTTTCCTAGACATTCCACGACTGACCCAGCCCAGAGATCCTGCTGGCCTTCACAATGTTTTGGTTCAGAGGTGAAAAGTTACAGTCTCCGGGCTTGGGGTCATGGTCACATTTTGCCTTGTAATGGTGACATTGGTAACACATGTTGAGAATCCCAAGACCCTATGTAAAGTGGGCCACCACGCAGCCTGTTTAAATCAATTACTAGCAATTTCAATTCTTCCCCTTTCAGGCTCATACCTACACTAAATCCATAGCGATACATGAGCATACAGTTTGCAGGTAACATAGATACTGTGGTCACATAAATCATATTGCCATTCCACTTTGCCCACACAGAAACCTCACTGGTCTTTGTTCTAATCCCATAATTCAGACGTGATTATATGTAATACTTATTGAGGTCCATATTAATCAATTCGCTTTCATTCTTATTTCAGTTCGTTGCGTGCCTGCCACAGCCAGCTTCACCCCTTCCCTTTCCATACTGCCATAAAACACATTTCCATCACTATCACTCCCAGGGTTATGTCCTACAGCTGATTCACAATTTAACCTTCCCATTACAATGTCATATATGCAGTCAAACGTCCCTTCCTCTGGTTCAGTTGCTTTTAGAATGCATGACTAACTCCCAAAGTGGGTGATGGCGGTTTTCCACCAGCCTGTAAAGAACAGGAACCCAACACAACTTGCCGAAAGTGTTAATGATCATGTTTGGCCTTAGTATGCTTTCAAATGGGACCATTGCTTCCACTTTGGCCCCCACTTTAATATCGACAAAAGTGCATATTTCATCTGTAATAATCACCTACTCGGGTCTGACCCATCATGGTCACAGTGCCACACGATCAAGTAATATTTTCACCAGGACCTGATTTCCTGGATTAGGAATGCCAGCTTGGATGTTTCTATGCTCCCTTTCCCAATCTCTGATTCCCTGTCCATCTGCAACTTTCCCTCTCAGCTCATGCAGATGCTTTGCCAGTTCCCTCTCAAATTGTTTCACCCTATCTGTTCCATTGCACATTTCCGGCCATTCTCCTACCGCGTCCTCCTGCAGCTGCATAGCCTGCCTCGTCACAATTCAAAAGGCGTTCACTTTGCTGGGGATAATCTCAGTTTCATTAGAATGGTGGGGTGTACTCTAAACCAATCTTGCCTTGTCTCTGTCAGGGCCTTTGACCAGTTTTCAGTGTTCGGTTAAATTGTCCTACCTGAACTTTGGGGCTGGTATGGGAGATGGAATCTCTGTTCAGTTCCTAACAGTATGCATACCTGTTTAATTTCTGTCCCTGTACAATGTGTCCTTTTCCAGAATCGGCAGGGGAATGCTTCCACCCACCCATTAAATCTCAAGTGAAGCGATCATGCTAAATTAATGACAGTGCGCAGGGATGTGCAGGCTCAATCAGTTAACTGGGTAATTGTGGGGTGACAGGGATAGGGTGGACAGGGTCCCTCCTCAAAGGGTCAATGCGGACTTGATGGACTGAATGACCCATCCTGAATGTAGGGAATCTATAATCTGTGATCTGAAGAAAGACTGGATGAGCTGGGTCAGAGACTGTTTCAACTGGGCATGTACTCTCTCGAATTTAGGAGAATGAGTGGGGGATGGCAGAGAAACATAAAATTCTGATGAGCCTGGATGGGCTATATGGAGGAAGAGTAATCCAGATGATGAGGAAATCTCGATCTAGGGGTCACAGCCTTAGAGTAAACCATTCAGGACTGAGATGACGAAGAAATTCTTCACCCAGAGTGCCAATCTGTAGAATTCTCTCCCAAACAAGGCTGCTGGGGCCAATTAATTTGATATAGTCGAGAGGGAGCTGGTTGTTTCCCTTGTGGCTAAAGGGAGGAAGGAGTATGGAGAGAGGGCAGGACTGGGATAATGAGATTACAAAATCAGTCGTGATCATATTGAATGGTTGTGCAGGCTCAAAGGGCCAAATAGCCTACTCCTGCATCTCTTTTCCTTTTTTTCTACATGTGTAGACCATTCAGCATTTTTTTTTCCTCGGTAAGGAGCCTGTACAATCCATCTGCAATTGTTCCCATGAGCCCCCTGGGTTATGACTGCTGACTGCATTTAATCTTGATTATTTTCCCTGACTCTGTGTGTCCAGACTACATGCCTTTGATAACATTTTATTAAATCGCTCCCTATTCCTCGTCACCACCAGCAACACACCATCTGATATTGCATTTTTAGGGAAAAGATTAAACCAGTACAAAGTGAATTTGATCGGTTAGGTAAAATGTTTAAAAAGAAACCTGACAAGTTGTACTTTCTTGTTTACTCCCAATGCCAAACGAGGTAGGGAGAACAAGGTTAAAGGAGCCAAATCGATGGTGAAAATCTGGTGTATTGTTCAGGGATTCAGGTTTTTGGATAATTGGAATGCCTTTTTGGGATAGAAAAGACTTGTTCCAAAAGAATGGGTCTAAAGTAAACTGGAAAGGGATCAATATCAGAGCAAGGAGCTTTGTTCATTCCATTAAAGGAGACTTTATACTGACAGAGAGGGGGAGTGGGGGAATTATACGTAGTAGTGTAAACAGAAGGATTTATGGGGAAGGTTCTGAATGTGAGGAGAGCACATCAATTCCAAAAGAAAGATGAGAGAGTCAAAATATGTAGTAACGCTGGAGAATTTTTCAATGCAAGGAGTCTTAAAGGTAAAGCTGATGAACTCATAGCTATGACAGAAACTTGTCTGTGAGATGGACAAAACCGGCAGCTCAATGTTCTAGGTTTTAGATGATGTAGGAACAATAGAAAAGGGGTGTATGTGTGTGTGTTTTATTAAGGAATACACAACTGCTTTAACTAGGGAAAATATTTTTGAAAAATTGTCCACTCCCACACAGAATGAATGAAGAAAGGGAAGATCACTTTGATGGGATTGTACTCTCAGCTCCCCAATAGTAAGAGAGAAATTGAGAAACAAATATGGCGGCAGATCTCAGATTATATGGATTCTCTTACAAGAAAAGGAGTAAAACTGGACTTCTTTTGGACATTAAGGCAGGGAAAGTTACTGAAATGAATGTGGCAGAACACTTTGGGTCTAGTGATCGTAATTCTATTAGTTTCAAAATGGTCATGGGAAAGGATAAGCCTTCCATAAGTGTTAGAGTTTTGAACTGGAGTAAGGCAAATTTCAATGGTATGAGACAAGAACTTTCAAAAGTTGATTGGAGTAGACTGTTGGCAGGCGAAAGGGAATTTGACAAGTGGGAGACCTTCAAGAGTGTGATGACGTGAGTTCCTGTTAGAGTGCTGGGTAAGGCTGGTAAGCTTAAGGAACAATGGATGAATAAGGATGTTGAAGTTCTAGTCGAGAATAAAACAGAACTTTATTTCTGACACAGACAAGTTGATTCAATTGAATCTCTTAATCAATATAGTGCGCGGCATTGTTAACAGGCAAATCAAGGGGACAAAGAGGGAATATGAGATAAATTTGTAAAGGTAAAGGATTAATCCAGAAAGATTCTACAAATATTTTAAGAGCAAGAAGGTAACCAGAGAGGGGGCAGGGCCTTTTAAAGATCAAAGACATCATCTTTGTCTTGAACCCCAGGAGATGGGAGAGATACAAAATGTACATTTCTTGTCAGCTTTTACTGTGGAGAAAGAAATGGTGTCTGGAGAATGCAGAGAAATAAACTTTGATGTTCTCAAAAAAACTTCATGTGAAAAAAAGGGGAAGTTTGGGAACTCATGGAGAACATAAATGTCAATAAATCTCTGGGACTGGATCTAATGTATCCCAGAATGTGTGGGAAATAAAGGAGGAAATTATTAGATTCTTGGCAAAAATATTTGCATCATCTATAACTACAGGTGAAGTACCTGATGACTGGAGGGTGGTTAATGTTAAATCTTTCTTTAAGAAAGATGGTGTGGTGAAACTGGGGAACTATAGACCTGCGAGACTGACTTAAGTTGTGGGTGAATTGTTGAAAGTGAATATAAAGGACAGGATTCATGGACGTTTAGAGGCAAAAATTGATTAGGGGTAGTCAGCATGGTATTTTCTGAGGAAAATCATGATCTCAAACTTGATTGTATTTTTTGAGGAGGATACCAAAGCAATGGTTAATGGCAGAGCAGTAAACAAAGTTCTGCATGGTAGACTAATTAGTAAAGTTAGGATTCACGGTGACCTTGTCAATTGAATATGGAATTGGCTTAACGGCAGGAGCCAGATAGTAATGGCGGAGGTAACAAAGTGTGAAGCTGGATGAACACAGCAGGACGAACAGCATCTCAGGAGCACAAAAGCTGACAGTTCGGGCCGACACTCTTCATCAGAGAGGGGGATGGGGAGAGGGTTCTGAAATAAATAGGGAGCGAGGGGGAGGCAGACCGAAGATGGAGAGAGGAGAAGATAGGTGGAGAGGAGAGTATAGGTGGGGAGTTAGGGAAGGGATAGGTCGGTCCAGGGAGGACGGCGGAGGGTTGTTTTTCAGACTGGAGGCCTGTAATCAGGAGGGTTCCACCAGGATCAGTTCTGGGTTATCTTTTGTCATTTCATATCAATGATTTGGATGAGAATATAGAAGGTATGGTTAGTAAGTTTTTGGGTTACACCAAAATAGTGGCATAATAGATAGTGAAGCAGGTTATCTTAGATTACAAAGGGATCTTGATTAAATGGGCTCAAAAACTGGCATATTGTACTCAGTCTGAATAAATGTGAGGTGTTGAATTTTGATGCAACAAACAAGGGCAGGACTTATACAATTAATGGAAGGGCCTTAGGTAGTGTTTGAGAACAGGGGACGTAGGGGTGCAGACACATTTCTTTTTAAAAGATTGCAACATATATACCCACAGGGTGGTTAAAAAGGCATTTGGCATTCTTGCCTTCATTGCTCAGTCCTTTGATTATGAGTTGAGATGTTATCTTGAGGTTACACAGGTCATTGGTGAGGCCTTTTCCGGAATACTGTGTCCAGTTCTGGGTGCCCAGTTAGAGGAAGGATATTATCAAACTGTACACTGTTCAGAAGAGACTTACCACGATGTTGCCTGGCATGGGAGGTTTGACTTATAAAGTTAGGCATGCACCTTCTTCATTGAAGTGTAGGAGGTTGAAAGGCGATCTAATAGAAGTTTATGAAATAATGAGAGCTACAGATAGAGTTGATGGTAGTTGTCTTTAGATGGGGAATTTCAAAACCAGGGGACACACTTTTAAAGTGAGAGGAGAAAGATGTCAAAAAGAAAAATGTCATGAGGCTTTGTTTTTTACATAGAGGGTGGTTTGTGTGTGGAATGAACTTCCTAAGGATGTGGTGGATGCAAGTATAATTACAACATTGAAAAGGCATTTGGATAGGTGTATGAATGGGAAAAGTTTGAAGGGATAATGGGTCAGGAGCAGGCCAGTGGAACTAGTTCAGTTTGGGGTAATGGTCAGCATGGACTGGCTGGACTGAAGAGTCTGTTTCTATGCTGTATGACTCTGACTTTAAGAAGTAATAGAGGTAATGAGTATACACTCACAGGAAAGGTGCTGAACCTTGATAAAGCTCGGGTGAGGTCAGTCAATTATCGCATCCAACTCTGGTCAGGAAGGATACGAGGGCTCTTGAAAGTGTGGAGTACACATTTACTGTAGTAGTTCATTGAGAAAGAAAACATTTCCAACCCCCAGGTGCTCAGTGAAAAGCAGGGACCATTCTGTCCTCAACACGTGGGACATTGGGGCCAATATTCTGGCGGTAAGCTGGGCCTCTCGCCGTCTGAAACCTGCATCCCTTTTCAGTTTACTGCAAAATGCATGACCAAGAAGTTCTAATTTGGTTATACAGTTGTACACAAGTGGTGATAAAGCCTTCCAGACCACACACACCTTCATCCCAGGTCCCAAGATGACTTTCCATATTAAGCAGAGGTTCACCTGCACATCTGCCAATGTGGTATACTGTATCAATTGTACCCAGTGTGGCTTCCTCTACATTGGGGAAACCAAGCGGAGGCTTGGGGACCACTTTGCAGAACACCTCCGCTCGGTTTGCAATAAACAACTGCACCTCCCAGTCGCAAACCATTTCAACTCCCCCTCCCATTCTATAGATGACATGTACATCATGGGACTCCTGCAGTGCCACAATGATGCCACCCGAAGGCTGCAGGAAGAGCAACTCATATTCTGCTTGGGAACCCTGCAGTCCAATGGTATCAATGAGGACTTCACCAGCTTCAAAATCTCCCCTTCCCCCACCGCATCACACAACCAGGCCAGCTCGTCCCCTCCCCCCACTGCATCCCAAAACCAGCCCAGCCTGTCTCTGCCTCCCTAATCTGTTCTTCGTCTCACCCATCCATTCCTCCAACCCCAAGCCGCACCTCCATCTCCTACCTACTAACCTCATCCCACGTCCTTGACCTGTCCGTCTTCCCTGGACTGACCTATCCCCTCACTACCTCCCCACCTATACTCTCCTCTCCACCTCTCTTCTTTTCTCTCCATCTTCGGTCCGCCTCCCCCTCTCTCCTTATTTATTCCAGAACCCTCACCCCACCCCCCTCTCTGATGAAGGGTCTAGGCCCGAAACGTCAGCCTTTGTGCTCCTGAGATGCTGCTTGGCCTGCTGTGTTCATCCAGCTTCACACTTTGTTATCTTCATTGTTTCCCCGATGTCCTTGTCCTTTGTTTCTTTACGTGCTCCGACAAAACCTGCAATCACCCGTTGACGTCAGTCAAAATGATGCTGCGCCTGCGTGCAAACACCGGCCGGAAAGTTCCTGCTCTGAGGAAGGGACACTGGACACGAAACGTTAACTCTGTTTTTTTTTCTTCACAGATGCTGCCAAACCTGCTGAGCTTTTCCAGCAACTTCTGTTTTTGTTCTTAATTTACAGCGTCTGCAGTTGTTTCAATTCAGATTAATCTCTTGTCGGCGCTCAGCCCCACCCCTTGCTGTTTCCGATTGGGTGGAGGGCCGACCACTCCAACTCGGTCCTCCAGTCCCGCCCCTTCCTTTCTATTGGCACAAACCCGCTGTCAATCACGCGTGCGTGGCGTATGGGTAGGGGAGAAGTATGCTTCCTGTTGACCGTTTCCCCTGCTGTTTCTCAGCTTCAGGAGTGAGGGTTCACTGTGAGGTGGTGAAGGATTGTGTCTCAGCTGCTCTCTATGGTTCACAGCTCCTAGACTCGGAACATAAGCTCCTTTACATTTTTGCAGTCAGTTAGAACAAAGGAAATGCTGAAAACGCGCTGGCATGATGAAGTTGTATCAGGGATATTGGGACCTGCAGATGCTGGAGAATCCAAGATAATAAAATGTGAGGCTGGATGAACACAGCAGGCCAAGCAGCATCTCAGGAGCACAAAAGCTGACGTTTCGGGCCTAGACCCTTCATCAGAGAGGGGGATGGGTTGAGGGTTCTGGAATAAATAGGGAGAGAGGGAGAGGCGGACTGAAGATGGAGAGAAAAGAAGATAGGTGGAGAGAGTTTAGGTGGGGAGGTAGGGAGGGGATAGGTCAGTCCAGGGAAGACGGACAGGTCAAGGAGGTGGGATGAGGTCAGTAGGCAGATGGGGGTGCGGCTTGGTGGGGGGGGGGGAGGAAGGGATGGGTGAGAGGAAGAACAGGTTAGGGTGGCAGAGACAGGTTGGACTGGTTTTGGGATGCAGTGGGTGGGGGGGAAGAGCTGGGCTGGTTGTGTGGTGCAGTGGGGGGAGGGAACGAACTGGGCTGGTTTAGGGATGCGGTGGGGGAAGGGGAGATTTTGAAGCTTGTGAAGTCCACATTGATACCATTAGGCTGCAGGGTTCCCTGGCGGAATATGAGTTGCTGTTCCTGCAACCTTCGGGTGGCATCATTAAGGCACTGCAGGAGGCCCATGATGGATATGTCATCTATGGAATGAGAGGGGGAGTGGAAATGGTTGGCGACTGGGAGGTGCAGTTGTTTGTTGCGAACTGAGCGGAGGTGTTCTGCAAAGCGGTCCGCAACACATCCTACCTCACACCCCGCCCCCGCCACAACCGCAAGAGGATCCCCCTCGTTCTCACACACCACCCCACCAACCTCCGGATACAACGCATCATCCTCCGACACTTCCGCCATCTACAATCCGACCCCACCACCCAAGACATTTTTCCATCCCCACCCCTGTCGGCTTTCCGGAGAGACCACTCTCTCCATGACTCCCTTATTCGCTCCACACTGCCCTCCTACCCCACCACACCCAGCACCTTCCCCTGCAACCACAGGAAATGGTACACGTGCCCCCACACCTCCTCCCTCACCCTTATCCCAGGTCCCAAAATGACATTCCACATTAAGCAGAGGTTCACCTGCACATCTGCCAATGTGGTATACTGCATCCACTGTACCCGGTGTGGCTCCCTCTACATTGGGGAAACCAAGCGGAGGCTTGGGGACCGATTTGCAGAACACCTTCGCAATAAACAACTGCACCTCCCAGTCGCCAACCATTTCCACTCCCCCTCCCATTCTTTAGATGACATGTCCATCATGGGCCTCCTGCAGTGCCACAATGATGCCACCCGAAGCTTGCAGGAACAGCAACTCATATTCCGCTTGGGAACCCTGCAGCCTAATGGTATCAATGTGGACTTCACCAGCTTCAAAATCTCCCCTTCACCCACCGCATCCCTAAACCAGCCCAGTTTGTACCCTCCCCCCACTGCACCACACAACCAGCCCAGCTCTGCCCCTCCACCCACTGCATCCCAAAACCAGTCCAACCTGTCTCTGCCTCTCTAACCTGTTCTTCCTCTCACCCATCCCTTCCTCCCCCACCCCACAAGCCGCACCCCCATCTACCTACTAACCTCATCCAACCTCCTTGACCTGGCCATCTTCCCTGGGCTGACCTATCCCCTCCCTACCTCCCCCCCTAAACTCTCTCCACCTATCTTCTTTTCTCTCCATCTTCGGTCTGCCTTCCCCTCTCTCCCTATTTATTCCAGGACCCTCACCCCATCGCCCTCTCTGATGAAGGGTCTAGGCCCAAAACGTCAGCTTTTGTGCTCCTGACATACTGCTTTGCCTGCTGTGTTCATCCAGCCTCACATTTTATTATCTGGCATGATAAAGTTTCCAATTTGAAAATGATTGTGGCCGTGATGGTCCGAGAATGTAAAGCCTTAGAGTGATAATCCTGTTCCTCTCAGTGTAAGCCAATAACAGCAATGATTTGCATTTGTGTGGACCGTTGTAGATATTCATCAAACTGAAATGTTTCAAACATTGGTGAAAAAAGTTTATTTTACATTGAATATCTTAAAGAAGGTTAGAGAGGTTTAAGGAGGCAATTCCAGAGCTTGTTGGCTCAACAGCTGAAAATGGTGAATGCTGTGTTGCGTGGGGTTTCGGAAAACGTTTGTAGCAAGTGAAGATTACCTACATTGTGGAAATAGGCCCTTCTGCCCAGCAAGTCTACACAGCCCCTTGAAGCATCCCACTCAGACCCATCCCCCTGTAACCCACACACCCCTGAACACTACAGGCAATTTAGCATAGCCAATCCACCTACCTGCGCATCTTAAGACTGAGGGAGAAAACCAGAGCACACCCACACAGACACAGGGAGAATGTGCAAACTCCACACAGACATTTGCCGGAGGCTGGAATCGAACCTGTGTCCCTGGTGCTGTAAGGCTGCAGTTCTAGCCACTAAGCCACCATGCTGCCCTAGATGTTAAGACTGGAAGAGTTTAGAGGAACTGTAACAGACAGTACCACAGCTGTACAAGAGGTGTCTGCTGTTGGAAACAATGTAATGAATACTATTCGCAGGACAGGTCAGCCAAACCAAAACTTTAACCATGATTTCGGTCTACAGATGTTGTCAGATCTGCTAAGCTTTTCCAGAAAATTCTGTTGTTGCGTTAATAATAGATACTGTATCATGCCCTTCCAAACTGTCATTGATTTCTGGCAAAGAGGTCTTGGACTGCTCGATAGTTACTGGTGTTCCAGAACAAGGTGTTGTCCTGGACACAGCGTTGTAGCCAGGCACATTCAAGGTCTAGGACTTCATGATGAAGACTCTGTAAAGCTTGGGGGAAATTGCTGCCAAGGTGCAGTGGGCAAAGGCCACTGTACAAAGCTTCCTGTCAAAGTTAATTGGGTGTCCATTCAGTTATTGGACCTCCTGGTGCCTGGAATGCATGTAAATACAGGTTGGGTGAAGTAAATTATGTCTTTGGTTTGTTTGGTTTGTCTTTGGATGCAGACATAGAGTTGTACTGCGTGGACACAGACCCTTCAATCATCCCATCCATGCCAATCAGATATCCTAAATTAAGCTACCCCCATTTGGCCCACAACAAAACACTTACTCCTTATGTACCCATCCAGATGCCTTTTGAATGCACTTGCCTCAGCTTCTACCATGTCCCTGCCATCTCATTTCATACACGCACCACTTTCCACATGAAAACATTGCCCTAAGCCCCATATATTTACTTCCCCTTCACCTTAAACATATACACTCTTGTTTTGGACTCCCTCACCCCATGGAAAAGACCTTGTTTATTTACCCTATACATGCCCCGCATGATTTTATAGACCTCTATAAGGTCACCCCTCAGCCTTTGACGCCTCTCTGATAAATATACCCCTCCCCAACTCAGGCTAATCAGTCTCTCCCTATAGCTTATACCTAGCAACTGTGGGAATATTATTGAAACGGTTGAGAAAGAAATTGCAAGTTTCACTCAGCATCCTGATGGTAGCAGGGAGAACAAAAGTGCACACTGCATTCCAAAAGTAGACTAACCAATGTGCTGTGAAGCAACAACATGACCTCCCAAATCTTATATTCAATGCAACGACCAATAAAAGCAAGTCTAGCAAATACCTTCTGCCCTATACTGCCCTTTGGTTCATCTGAAGCAATTGTCTCAGCAATTGGTCTTCAAAATTACGAACCTCATCTTTAATGTCAAGTATGGTCCAGCCACTTGTTAGCTTAATCCTTTATCATCATTAATTTCAGTTTTACTCGTGTTCCATGATGTCATGCAAATTCAAGTGAATCCCATTTTGTGATATCACACCACAGCCTTGTGCCAAACGTCAACATGATTTGGCGTACATACCCTTGAGTTTAAGGTTAATTTCAGTATGGTACCTCGGAATTCAAATTGCTTTTGCAAAGTTAATTGTAATTCATAATTCACAAAGAATGTAAAAAGCATGTGAATGATTGGTATCCAACAATCTTAATTATTAAAAACTCACATTCCAATTTTTCACGCTATTTTATCAAATGTATTATCAGGTATGAAGATGCAACATTAATGTTGGAAATTTGTCAAATGCAGAGCCTGATTAAAGTCGTAGCAGCTGAAGGTGTGTGGGCTGAAGACACTACGCCGCAGAATTCTTGCAGTGATATCCAGGCGCTGAGACGATTGCACTCCAGTAAGTACAATTATCTTCCTTTTTTCTTAAGGAGTACTCCAACCAGTGTAATATTTTCACACTAATTCAAATTTTGGTCCTTGATGCGACACTCCATCTAATGCTTCCTTGATATCACAGGCAAGCATTTCCCAGCTTGCTCTAGGTCTTTCAACAAGGGTATGCAGTGAGTTGAAATGAAAGTTTGAACCCAGTCCTGCAGCCAGAGTACCTGGATGGTGTCTCCCGATTGTGAAAGTTCTGGTGCATCTGCAGATTGACTCACTGTGACTCCTTTCCTTGCAGTCAAATCAGAGTTTCGGCTGGAACTAGGTCAGTGAATTCCCAGTTCAGACGAGAATGCAAATCTCTTTCCACATTTCTCACGTTTCCATGGTTTCTCTAAATCAACAATACATTTATTTCTGATCAGCTGAATCCTTGTCCAAACACAGAACATGGTAATGGCTGCTCTCTATAGTGAACAGTGATATTTCCTTTAATGTTCAAAACCCAGGTATATTCAGATAACTATGAACTAGCGATGTGTCAGATTCTGATTTGCTGTTTGGGTTGAGTTTCCCAACTGCACATCCAATCATGGAATCCTGACAATGCAGAATGAGGCCATTTGCCCAATCAAATTAGTCCAACCAATGAGAAGCATCCGACCCAGATACACCTCCTTACCTCTTCACATAGCCCTCCATTTCCCGTGGTTAAAACACCGAACCTATACATCCCTGGAAGCAACGTGCAATTTAGCATGGCCAATCCACTGACCTGCACATTTTTGATCTGTGGGAAGAACCCACGCAGACACGGGCTCAGTGTAACAATTCCATACAGTCAGCTGTGTTCAGAATCGGCCATCCAAGGCAGCAGGGCGAAGCATTGAAACACCTTGCTGCCCCCCTCTAATATTCTGTGCAGCCTATTCATCTGAAATTTAAAGAAAAAACTGGGAAAAAGTGCAAGCGAACACAAAAGCACAAGGGCAGGTTGTGAAATGGAGCTGAATGAAACTGGAAATTTTTGGGGCTTCCATGGGAGAAAGTTGTCACGAAAGCTGCTGGATTCTCATTATAAACACAGCTTGTTCACTCCCATTAGTTGGAGGACCAGCGACTCCCGCTCTGTCCTACAGTCCCACCCATCATTCACTCCCATTGGTTGGACTAATTGATTGATGGCCTTCTCTGCCGATTCAGCGGCAAGGTTTGCAATCGTTATGAGCATGCTCCAGCCATAAGTGAACGCGACGACGGCACTTCGAGCGGTTGCCATGACTTTTGGAATTGTGGGTATGTCCACAGCCAAGAGCGAGTCTGGCTCGTATTTGCATCTCAGTTTAGAAAACGGATCGAGAGAGTAATATTCAGGTGAAGGTCACACTGCAACTGACAGCATTTATGGAGCTGTTAGCCAATTATCAACAATAGAGCAAACGTTTTCCTGGAACAGAAAAATAATTTGCTGGAGAAATGCAGAGATGTGACAGCATCAAACAGAGAAAGCAGTAAAGATTTCAAATTCAGTGGCTCTTTGTCAGAAATGAAGTTATTTCAGTTTATTGTATTAGTTGTTCTGCTCCAGTTTGTATTTTGAATAGAAGTTCGGAATAGTGCTCGAATTTTTTGCACTGAATTCCACACGCAACAAGATGCCATCTAACCCCCGCCATCTGTCTTCATTAGCAGCATACCAATCCACTTACATATTTGACATTTTGAAAAGCATTGTCCATCCATACTGACCCTTTCTCTGGTCAACAGATGTGAAACGTTAACTCTGACTCTTCTTCACAGATGTTGCCAAACTTGCTGAGGTTTTCCGGCAAATTCTGTTTTTGTTCCTGATTTATGGCATCCACAGTTCTTTAGATTTTTATGGCAGCGTCACTGGACCTGAAGCATTAATTCTGATTTCTTTTCCTTCCTCACAGATGCTGTCAGGCTTGCTGACTATTCCAGCAACTTTTGTTTTTGCTCCTGATACACACCATCCAAAATTCTTCAGGTTTTTAAAAATTATTTTGCATTATGTCTGTTCTCCATCTGTCTTCTACCCTCCACACAGTTTCCATTGATGTTTACTGAGGATTTCCTATTAGTACCAAGGATTATGATTGAATCGGGGAGGTGGTTACATTGCAACTACATCTGAATCTTCTCCCAACTGAGAAAGAGCTCGAAAATTAATCACAGTTTCTGAGTAGGCTATAAATTGCACATGAATTGAATGATTTAGGCCATCTGTTGGGATGAGAGAACTGAAAAACACAGCCAATGGTTTAAATCTGAAAGATAAATAGTGAACTTGAGTGACAATCAGCAAATCAGACATAGTCTGATGCACCCCGCCGCTAAGCCCCCAAGGAAATCGCCAGAGGAATGGGAAGGAAATTATTTCATTAAACTGGGAGACAGGGACAACTGCAGGAGGTTGGAATCACTGGGAAGGGAGCAATGGGAAAATAAAGATACATGATTGGGTCAGAGATAGCTGACCTACAGTGAGGTACTGAGCTACTCACCTTGAACTATCCCACTCCTGTGCCTGGATGGGTTAACGACCAGGAAGCTGTGAGATGTAAGTTTGCTCTGAAATGGGCGTGAATTCGGGTGTGAGTGACAGGCATGTAGGGATATCAACCATGGGGTTTCGAATTGGTGAGAGTTTCTGAGTTTTCTGGCCCTATACTAGTAGTGTTGATGTGTTTCAGTTCTCTGCTAGTGTTACATTTTTTCGTTCCCCATTTTTCTCGATCTTTCTCCCATTCCCACTCCCAGAATGCAGGCTCTGGGGCCTCTCGTGAATGAGGGACCAGGGTCTACTTCAGCACTGATTTGGGTGTGCAGAAAGTATTTGGTGGAAATAGCAGGAACTTCACCCCAGAATGTCTGGCAGGGGAGAATCTATTTTCTCTCCATCAGCAGGGAAGCACACAGCCCGCAAAGTCTGGGGTGAGCGAGAACATTTTTGAGGTATGTAGAAATGATGAGGGACATAGAAGGAAGAGGCAGCACGCATAATTCCCCTTGTTGGATGGATCAATGACCCGGGGCATGAACCAAAGTAAAGGACTGAAAGTTTAGCAGAAATTGGAGATTTTTTTCACCCGAAATATAGTGGGAAAATGGAACTCACTGCCTGTAAGTGTGGTAGGTGCAGAAATCCTCAGAAAACTTATGATGTATTTAGATAAGTACTTGCAATGCAAAAATATTGGGAATGGGCCAGGTGCTGGAAAAGGGATTAGAGCAGTTAGTCTCTTGTTATTTTGACTGGGACAAACTCAATGGGTCGAGGTGTCTCTTTCGTAGCTCTGGACGTGTGGACCCTGAATCCAGTCATGTCTGTGGGGACAGAAATCAGGTGAACTTCTGACCAGTGGGGAAGGGTGGGGGTGACAGAATGAGTGGGTGAAGCACGGGAAACGTTCACTGACAAAAGGGCTCACGTTGCGATATCAGAGGGTATTGTGGTGGAGAAGTAAAGAGATTTTTTTGTTTAAAAGTGTCCAGATGAAGTATGAAATGTTGCCAGAAATCTGAAATGCAAAGTAAAGACAATCAGTGAGAAGCATAAAGAAAAGAATCAAATGAAAACCATTTTGGCTGAATAGAGATGATTTTCTTTTAACTCACAGAGTGGCGAACATGTGGAATTCTTTGCAAAGGAAGTGGCTGAGTCAAATACATTCATTGTTTTCCAGGAGGAGTTCGATATAGTTCTGAGGACCAAAGAGATAAAATGATGTGGGGTCCCTGAGCTGGATGATCAGCCGAGATTAATTTGAAGATCAGAACAGGCAAGAAAGGATGAGTGGACGATTCTTACTCCAATGTTTGAAGTTTCCACCATTACCAGAGAAATGGAAAGGAGTGACGAGGATAAAGTGAGAGCTGGGAATAACAGCACAATGTATAAATCACTGCGAATGGAGAAATGGGATAAAGACCTGGGATGGATTCAGAGAATGAGTACAGAACAGAAAGCTGCTGTTCTGCACCATATCTGCCACAGTAATGAGGCACACCAAGGTCCATCAACTATCTACAATCTGCGTTTACAAGGCTATGGGATGGTTATGGAGGAACAAGTTGAGATGCAAAACAGGGCAGGAGATCATCCATCACCGCCCTCACCCTCAACCCTTACGGATTACAGAGGTTCATCTTGGTCTGTCCCACTCTTTGGCGGGACTGGGTCCAGCTTCACGAAGTTGCCAGCTGATAGTCAGTTGTGTAAACTTGGCCGGGTTGGAATGTTTCAAGGAGCAGATCATGGGCGGTATCGGAGCAGGCACCTTCTCTGCTCCTCTTCATCCTCCTGTTGTGGCTCTTTTACTGGGGCTCTGTTGGTGACTGTTTCTAAACTCTTATCTCCACATCCTCGTATTGTACGTATAGGTGGCTATGGTGAGCCCTCGAATTTTTAAAAGGTCAATGTCTTATCAGTGTTACTTATGCATTTCTTGTAACATTTTTTAAAATTCAAATAGAACCGCTAAATCCATTTTGCCCCTCCAGTTGTTTTTACATAAAACTCCATTCTTGGATGTGAACAAATTTAAGTAGCGTCAAACAGGAAATATTGCCAAACCGCAGCAGTCTGTTGACCAAGTAGGAGGAGACCATGTGAACCACGAGAATCCCTATGCTTTCTTTCTGAGAATTCTCACGCTGAGATGAGGAATGAACGCAGATAGTTGTAGAAGTCAAGAAACACAATTGACATTTGTGTTGCATTATCACTATAATGAAATGTTCACTAGAATTTCTCAGATATTATATTACAAGATTTATCACAAAGAGACATAATACTGATGATCAAGAGTGTTGCAAAATGTATCAGCTTGAAGGGCAATTTTGAAAAGGAGAGAGTCAGAGATGTTTGAAGCGGGAACTACAGAACTTGAGGCCAATTATTGAGGTTATTAATGGATGGAAAAGGACAATTTCAGATGCTGCCAGGATTGCTGAGTACTTACCGCACTTTCTTTCTGCATCTGTTCTTAGTTCTGAGGACTCAAGGGATCAAATTGTTTGAGGATAAAGGTCCTTCACTCGCAAATCTCCAACCTCAGTAGTTCGCTGCATACAGTGACTGATTTTAACGGTAGTCAACTATTTTATGTGGTAACTTTTCTCCCAAGTCTTGACTTCACAATTGACCAGATTAATTTCTCTCAATTTAAAAACCTGCGTATCTTCTCTTTTCTCCGTTCTTTTCCTGTTTTGAAAGATTGATTTGCAACTTGAGGTGCAGATGAAACCATATCCAGATCTGACAGCCACTCTCTTCATCATAACCAAATTGTCAAAGTTTTTGAACATTGAAGAAAAAAATACCACTCATACTGGAGAGGAACACACTTTCTCTCTGTGTGGAAGTGTCTGTGAAGATTCATCTAAAAGGTCAAAACACCAAAGCAGTCATATTAGAGACAGTGTGGAAATGTGGGGATTGTGGGAAGTCTTTTTTTAAAAGAATCATCACAGCTGAAAGCTCACCAACTCATTCTCTTAAAAAATTGTGTTGAGTAATCGTGAATTGGAAGGCAGGAAGCGAGAATTTGTTTGTAAAATAACAATCAGGGACAAGATTGTATGGTACCTTTAAGGGATAGTCCTTTTCTAAGCTTAGGGATTTATACTGAGAGAGAAAATTAAGTGTCTGCATATAGCTGAAGGTGTACAGCCCGTTCTAAAATTGAAACACGTATCAATTGGCTGTGTGAACGGAAACCTTGAAATGGTGTTTTGGCAATGAGCTGGAATCAGCCAATTTGTCTAATCCAAGCATTAGCAATTCAAAGACAATTGAATTTAAACCTGGTGGTTTTGATAGTTTAGCATGAATGCTATTGTAATAAAAGTGACATGTCATCCCAGTAGATAAAGAGAGATTTTGAAAATCAGTGTGAGAATGAATGGTCATCTGAGAAGTAATCATCTATCTCTCACGAGCAATCACTGAGGTCTCTAAGAAAGCACCTGTATCCATAAAAGTCACCATGGTATTTCTAGTTAAGAGCCCTCACAAAGGACTTCACAGAGAAAACATCCCTGACACCCGGATCCGTGGAATAAAGGCATTTATGACGTGAGAGCAGCAGAAATAAAGCGCGTAGACTTTGAGAGACTAAGATTTTATTTTCTTGTCTTACTACTTGGGTTATATAAGTGGGACTTCTGTTTATTGGAATAGCATACCAGTAGAACTTAGTCCATTTAGGGAATAGTTAGTAGTTATTGGAAATTGTTCAGTTTGCTAGTAATTGTTTCATTTTGTTCACTATTATTTTTATTTAAAAAATAAATGTTTACTTTTTACTTATACAGTGAATACGAGGGACTTTCTTTCATTTAACCTTCCTTTCTCTATAACAAGTCATATTGGGGAGAAACTGTTCACTTGCTCTGTGTGTGGGAAGGTATTCATTCCGTCATTCCTCCCAATGAGAGACCAGCAAATTCACACTGGAGAGAGTCCATTCATCTGTTGTGATCTTGGGAAAGCATTAACTCAATCTCACACTGGAATCAGACCATTCAGTTGACCTATTTGAGGGCAAGTGTTTACTCAGTCATCCCACCTGCTGAGACACCAGAGAATTCACAAATAACCAGAGTCTTTTTTTTTA
The DNA here is from genome assembly GCF_030684315.1 of Stegostoma tigrinum. NCBI lineage: Eukaryota > Metazoa > Chordata > Chondrichthyes > Orectolobiformes > Stegostomatidae > Stegostoma > Stegostoma tigrinum. The sequence goes on along the minus strand of NW_026728600.1, from coordinate 2,223,183 downwards.
ACTTACTGACACCAAGAAACAAACAGTGACAAAAACAAATGCTGGAATGGCTCACCAGGTTGGCAACATCTGTGCAGCGAAGTCAGAGAACATTTCAGTTCGAGTGACTCTCAGAACTGAATGTAGCTCAGAAAATAAGAATTTGTATGTAGAGTGTGGAATGGAGGGGGGTGGCGGTAATGAGTAAATGATAGGAGGGGCTGGAGCCCAAATATAGAGAAGAACTGTTGGACAGACAAAGCAATGATTAACGATCAGGAACGTCGCCAGGCATGCCTAAAAATTAAGTGTCATACTGATGAATCAACCAAACAGGACTTCTTGCATGGCACTTCACCAATTTCAAAATCTCCCCTTCCCCTACTGCATCCCTAAACCAGCCCAGTTCGTCCCCTCCCCCGACTGCACCACACAACCAGCCCAGCTCTTCACCCCCACCCACTGCATCCCAAAACCAGTCCAACCTGTCTCTGCCTCCCTAACCGGTTCTTCCTCTCACCCATCCCTTCCTCCCACCCCAAGCCGCACCCCCAGCTACCTACTAACCTCATCCCACCTCCTTGACCTGTCCGTCTTCCCTGGACTGACATATCCCCTCCCTACCTCCCCACCTATACTCTCTCCACCTATCTTCTTTACTCTCCATCTTCAGTCCGCCTCTCCCTCTCTCCCTATTTATTCCAGAACCCTCTCCCCATCCCCCTCTCTGATGAAGGGTCTCGGCCCGAAACGTCAGCTTTTGTGCTCCTGAGATGCTGCTTGGCCTGCTGTGTTCATCCAGCCTCACATTTTATATTCTTGCACAGTGTGAGTGGAAAGTGACTGACAGAGATACATGAAGTTGCAGAGCTCGCTGAGCTGGTGAGTTTGATGCAAATGTTTTGTCACCCTACTAGGTAACATCTTCAGTGCACCTCCAGTGAAGCACAGGTATTCTGTCCCTTTTGTTAGTTCTATGCCTCAGTTTGCTCGGCTGGTTGTTATTACTTCCGGTTCTGTTTTTCAATGGTTTGTACAAAGGCTCTTGTTCAATGTGTTTTTGACAGAGTTCCAGTTGGAATATCAGGCCTGCAGAAATGCCTGGGCATGTCTCTATTTGACTTGTGTGATTATGGATGTGTTGCCCCAGGCGAATTTGTGTCCCTCGTCGTCTGTGTGCAGTGAGACAGGTGAGAATTGGTCATGTCTCTTGATGGTTAGTTGGCGTTTGTGTGTCCGTATTGCCAGTTTTCTTCTGGTTTGACCTGTGCAATATTTCTCACAGCCCTTGATGGTATTTTGTATAATACACTGGTTTTGCTAGTTTTGGGTATGTGATCCCTTATGTTCGTCGGTCGCTATCGCAGTGTGGTTGTCAGATTGTGGGCTATTCTGATACATCGGGAACTGAGTAGTCTTGTGGTCATTTCTGAAACTTCCTTCATATATGGTAGGCTGATTAGTGCGGCTGGTTGTGTTGTGTTTTCTTGATGTCTTCTGTCTCAGAGACAATGGCGGATTGCGCTTTTTCGGCACCCATTCAAAGCACCACCCTGTTCCTTTGCCAACATGTCAGTCCGCTGGCTTGCTGCAGTGTTCCAGCGAAGCTCAATGCAAGTTGGAAGAACAATACCTCATTTTCGGCTTGGGGACCCTGCAGCCCTCCATACTCAACACTGAGTTCACTAATTTTGGGCCTAAGCTCTCCCATGTCCCAGGCTCTTAGCCCACAAGCCAGGCCTTGTTATAACGTAGCCTGCCATTACACACTGCTTGTTTCAGTCACTAGCAGTCCCCATTAACAACTATTCACCCTCCCAATCTGATTATTATCAACTGTTTGTCTGTCCAACTGCTCTTTTCACCCTTTATACTCTATCCTATCGTTTACTCCCTACCCCATTCCTGTCCCCTTTGTTTTCTGCGTAAAAACTGGCGTTATCCCAGCCAGCATCAGTTCTGAGGAAGGGTCACCAGATCCGAAATGTTAACTCTGTTTTCCTCCTTCACAGATGCTACCAGACCTGCTGAGTTTTTCAAGCAAATTTGTTTTTGTAATACCTCTACTAGATTCACTGAACTCGAACAGAGACAAGTCTCACTTTCTCTTTCTTAGTCATGAATACTGTAGCCATTTCAGCACGTTTCTACACTTTTTAAAACAGTCTCTGCAGAATGGACTAATGTGGGCCCAACCCATTATTCAGATATTCATCCCTGCCACTTTGTCAAACTCTCACACAACTGTGTCTGCTTCTATTTTACTGTTTTATTATTTCCCAGACCATTGTTCTTTTTCTACTTCACACTTCTCTTGTGATTTCAGGGCGTATTTTTTTGCTTTTTTTTCTCTTATTTTTTGCACTTATTTATGCATGACAACACAGGGGCTCACAGCCTTCCTCTTTTTTTTAATTTTACTCATGATTGTGCCGAGACTCTCAGTCCTCCCTTTTCTCCTATTTTGCATGCTTGGCCTCACAACCACCTCTTCCTTATTTCAGGCCCTTGCACTATTTCGCATGCTCTTGCACTGTTCGGCACATTCTCATGTTATTTCAAATGTTCTCGTGTTCTGTTGCATTTTCGTATTAGTTCACATGCTCTCACGCCGGAATCCCCTTCCACTATTTTGCGTGTTCTCTCAAAATAGTGGAAGGGGTCCTGGCTTACAGAAGAAATCCACCAATTGCCAAGCTAGCTAGAAAGGATGGTCAAGAAAGATACTCGCCCAGATCGTGGCCCAACGTTACCCTGCTCTAGGCAGCAAACTGTAGGAGCATTTATCCAGAGCAGGGACAAAAACTCAGGAGGCAGGCAGGATTCAAGCAAGTGGAAGATGTTTCTTCAAACTTAAACTGGTGTATGGAGGGAGAGAGCCTCAGCATGTTTGCAGAATCTGGATTTGGAGGATGGATCAGTGACACACCCTTTGCTTTTGTAAAGAATTGCAGCATTTTTATATATCCTGTGTTGCAGTAATCAAATGCAATGTATTCACTGTCCTTCTCCTTAATCTAAACACTTGGGACACCTCGTGGTCACTTCGAGAGGCAGTCCCACGTTTCATGATCATATGCTGTGAACTAGACATTGTCTTCTTTTGGCTTGAGGATGTTTCTGTGCATCCCATTAATTCACGTTCAAAAAAGTAAAATGATTATACACATTCGGGACTTTCACAGACTTTTATTTTATCTATAAAGACAGCTCGAATTCTATCATCACATTCAGTTACTCCTTTTATTTTCCCATTCTCCAATTACATAACGTAATAACAAAAAGTCAGTTAGGTTTACCGAACCTATTCTATGAGGTTAACTTCTGTTGTAAAGTTAATTAAAAGAGTAACATTGTACAACTACTTCTATAGTCAGCATTTTATAATTTATGGGTTGTGAGGGCAAAAGAGAAGGCATCTCAGAAGGCATCTCAGAAGGCTATTTAACCTTCACATCTAAACTTAAATGTTCTGAAAGAATGTATTACATTCTGATTGCATATTGAAATCAACTTATATGATTAGACCAGTTTTAGCTCGAAACTATTGAATATTGCTGGTAACTTCAAAGAGGCAAGTATTTATGAGGAAATAACTTTTGCTGTTATCCTTGTAGCTGCTTCAGGGCCTAATCTATCGCCGAACGTTATTCATTTACTGGAACAACCATCCTCTATTTATTAAAGCTTGAATTGGTCATTTTTCTGTCCTGAGGCGTCCTTCAATCAGAACTGTCTGGGATGGCAACATAGAACGTCCTTTTACTGACCTTCTAGCAGTTTTATTCAAAGATACAATTATACTTCACTGTGTGAACAGGCTGCTTAATTTTTGTTTAGCTTCTGTCTGCCATCTTGTCAGTAGACCTGGGCAGCTCGGAGTGGTCTGGTATAAGTCACCTTACATAGCCAGTACAGGTCACCCCTACACCTGGTCAGAAAGTGTGAGGGCCAGAGAGACACAGATAGATAACCTCATAGAATAGGTTCGGTAAACCTAACTGAATTTTTGTTAATACGTTATGTAATTGGAGAATGGGAAAATAAAAGGAGTAACTGAATGTGCTGTTAGATAGAGAGAGGGCCAGCGATATATGGCTAAAGAGACAAACAAAAAAGAGAATTTTGCTGAGTGAGACAGAGAGAGGGACAGGGGCTGAGTGAGACAGAAAGAGAAAGAGGGACCAAGTGAGAGGGGTACATAGAGAAAGAACGAGACAGTTACAAAGGGTGTGTGACAGAGAATAAGCAAAGAGGGGCAGAGAGGGATGGGAGCAGAAGAAAATAGAGATTGGATGACATGTGAGGTCGTGAGAGTGTGGGCAGAGAGAGGGAGAGATAGATAGTGACCAACAGAGGGCGGAAGAGAGCGGCAGAAGGAAAGAAGGAGATACAGGAAAAGGACCATTGTTGGGGGTGGAGAGTGCAAACAGAGACGGATAAAGAAGAAGAGGAGGATGGAAGGGGAGAAAGACCATGGAGAGGGAATGGGGGAACGGGGAGAAGGGCAGACAGAGACAGCCAGGAACAGATGAGGAGAGAAGGATAAAGAGGGACAGGGACAGACGGAGAGAGACAGAGAGAGGGAGAGAGAGATGGTAGGCTAAGGGAGGGAGACAGAAAGGGGACACAGAGGAAGAGAAGGACAAAGAGAGTGAGGGACAGAGAGAGAGGTAGGGTAAAGGATATATTAGAGATAGGGACAGGCAGAGTGGATGGCACAGAGATGGACAGAGAGAAGAATGGCGGGAGAGTGATGAGAGAAATAGTGGGAAAGGAAGTGAAGAATTGAGAGCGGGAGGGGGACAGTGAGTGTAAGCAAGAGTGTTACAGGTGTGTGTGAGAGACAGGGATGATAGAGGGAGAATATCAGTGAGCGGAGCAGAGGGAGAGAGATACAGAGAGAGGGGCAGGGAAGTGGGAAAGGGATGGGACAGTGGGACAGAAAGAGAGGTGTGATGGGGAAAGAGAAGGGAGAGGGCAAAGAGGTAGAGGATAGATGTGGAGAAACTGATAGTCGGGGGTGGAGGGGGAGAGAGAGAGGGCCTGAGGCAAAGAAAGAGAGGGAAATGGAAGGGGAGAGGGGGGTAGAGGGAGAGGAGGACAGAGGGAGAGCGAGGGACCAGAAGCAGGGAGAGGAACAGATAGAGACATTGGGAGAGATAGAGAGAGATGGAAGGAGAGGGGCAGATATATAGAGAAGGGTGGGTACAGACTGGGACAGAGAGAGAGAGGGGGTGCAGGGAGAGACAAAAAAAGGACAGCGAGAGAGATAGAACATAAACGTAGAAAAGTACAGAGCAGGAGCGGGCCCTTCAGCCCATGATGTTGCACCAAACATGGCGTCAAATTAAACTAATCCCTTATGCTTGCCCCTGGAGCATTTCCCTCCATTTCTTGCACAACCATGTGCATAAGTAATATTCTCTTAAACACCCCGATCTTATCTGCCTCTATGACCACACTTGCCTGAGTGTTCCACACTCCTACCGTACTCTGTAAAAATGTGCCTCTCACTTCTCCTTTGAACATGCCTCGCCACTTTCCACCAATCTTAAAAACATGTCTCCTGGTTTTCAACTCTGGGAAAAATATTCTGGTTGTCAAATCTACCTATGTATCCCATAATTTTACAGACTTCTATCAAGTCTCCCCTCAGGTCTACTGCTTCAGAGAAAACAATCCATGTTTATCTACAGGTGAAAGAGAAAATTGCTGGAAAATCTCAGCAGAACTAGCAGTATCTGTGAAGAGAAATCAGAGGCAACATTTTGGATCCAGCGTCTCTTCCACAAAACTGATTGTAGTCAGGAAACTGAGTCTTTCTAGCCTCTCCATAGAGGTCATACTCTCTAATCCAGCCTCCATCTTGATAAAACTAGCAAACCTGGAAAAGGCACAACAAAGCATCTTCTTCCTGAGAAGTAGAGGAAATGGCTTAGGAGATTTAGGACGTCTGCACCACAGAAAACATTCTACCCAGGTACAGCAACTGCTGGTCCGGACTGTAAGAAACTACTGACGTTTGAAGGCCAGATCATCACAGAAGCCAACCTTCCATTCATTAACGCCATTACACATCTTGTTGCCAAGAAAACCTGCCAATATAATCGAAGGCCCACCCCAAATGCTAAGGCTCTCCTACATCGTCTTCCATCAGGCAGAGTGTACACAAGTTTGAACACACACACTGGCCCCTAATTTGACAGAAACATTGAAATGTACCACAGTAAACCCCAGTGGGATAAGGTTGGTAAAACCAGCACCACCCTCAGTTTGCTACCAGAGCGACGTGGTGCTTAGTTGCTGCAACATTGAACTGAAATCAGAAAATCCTGGATGGACTGATTAATAAGTGAATTTGATTGATTGATCAATTTGGATAAAGAGATATTTCAGCACATTCTTCAGCTGCTGCCTAAACTTAGTCTGGGTCACGGCGTAAATCGTAGTGTTTGTGCAGCAACTGAGGAGCTGCAGCATGAAGCCCAATTCCAGCACAAACATATCTAGATACACAGAATTATATCCAAAGTACCACACCCGATTCCACATAGAATACACCATTAACAGTGACCATAACAGGATGAAATTGGCCGAGATCACGAACGGTAAAATGATGGATTTTTTTCGATTTTGCATTTCTGTGTCACACTGACCATCCCCATTTGTGTGAGCCCGGAGTCTCCTGCGGGCTCTGCTGGTCACTAAAATGTGTCTGACGGTGAAAACATTGAGCAGCAGAATCAGGAGAAATGGGAGAGTCGGGGTTAGAATGTGGTGAAGGAACTCGATTGTGGTCCAGGCACGAGAGTCATAAACACCAGTTCTTATGTCACAAAACCAGGGTTGGTTCCTCAGCCAATACCAACCCTTGAGCATAAAATACCAGAAACTGTTCTTTATACAGCTCAGCACAGTCACTGTTCCCAGAACCACAGCCGCCGTTTTCTCACTGCAATATTTACTTTTCAGCTTCTGGCAACAAATGGCCACAAATCGATCAAAGGTGAAAGTGACGGTGAACCAGACAGAACAGTCAGTGGCTGCATAAAGCAGGACGGCATGGATATTACACAAGGGGATGTACCACAGGAAATAAAACTGTTCTTTATAAACAATGGGAATATGTCTCAATATCAGGTCTAGAATAATGAGCAGTAGTTCCGCCGCTGCCATGGCCACTAGGTAACGACAGACGCATGGAGACAATCCACAATCTTTATAAAGCAGGAAGTAGATCGTCGCAACGTTTGCTGTGGGAAAAAAAAACAAATTGTGCATCAGCCTGGAGGTAGAATTACCAGTTTTCCTGAGGAACCAGTGAAGTTTTCAAGTATGTCACTGTATTCAGAGATTTATTGAAGTAATTGGGGCTGAAATTGCAAATGGTAGGTTCTGAATTACTTACAAGTATGTGACATTAAGCACAAAAAACACTCTCTCTCCAAACACACAGGCACTCCTCCATAACATCAGATGGTTTCTGGAATGTTTCCACACAATTGATTGCTCATGAGCAGGCAGAGTTCAAGTCTTGGCAGTTTCAAATACAGAGGGTGAAAACATTGCTGTGCCAAAAGAAAATTGAAGAAAAAATTAGGTTGGAAATTTCTGACTTTTGGTCTAAATAGTGGTCGATCCTCCGTAATGAAGTAATGTAAAAAAGGGAAAACATATTCACCTCTTTAACTTCCCAGGGGGACTTCAAAACAACGTTTCCTTCCTCTCCCTGGAATGGGATCTCTTCCTTCAGGCATTTGTCTGGGTGTTCACAGGTAATGCCAGTTACAGAATGTTTTGAGGAATGGTGCTTATGGAATATTCCGAGGAATGTCAATTGTATAATGTTCCAGAGATTGTCACTTATAGAATTTTCTGTAGAAGGTTGGTTATAGAATGTTCCAGAAAATGCCGGGTACAAAAGGAGAGAGAGTCATAAAGACCCATATCACAAGGGCCCTTCGGTCCACCTGGTCTGGTGAAATCCACTCAGCGTCACAGTGATAATCTCTCATCAAAATCAGCTCAACACCCTCTCTCTTGCCTTTGCAATACCCCCATATGGACATAGAATCTTCTGGAGAGAGTCGGTTGTGGAATGTTCCAGAGAATGCCACTTGTAGAATATTCTGAATGAGGGTCGAGCTGTGGATGTGGTGTATATGGACTTCAGTAAGGCATTTGATAAGATTCCCCATGGTAGGCTCATTCAGAAGGTCAGGAGGAATGGAATACAGGGGAACATAACTGTCTGGATACAGAATTGGCTGGCCAACAGAAGGCAGCAAATGGTAGTAGAAGGAAAATATTCTGCCAGGAAGTCAGTGGTGAGTGGTGTTCCAGAGGGCTCTGTCTTTGGGCCTCTACTTTTTGTAATTTTTATTAATGACTTGGATGAGGGAATTGAAGGATGGGTCAACAAGTTTGCAGACGACACAAAGGTTGGAGGTGTCGTTGACAGTATAGAGGGCTGTTGTAGGCTGCAGCGGGACATTGACAGGATGCAGAGAGAGGCTGAGAGGTGGCAGATGGAGTTCAACCTGGATAAATGCGAAGTGATGCATTTTGGAAGGTCGAATTTGAAAGCTGAGTACAGGATTAAGGATAGGATTCTTGGCAGTGTGGAGGAACAGAGGGATCTTGGTGTGCAGATACATAGATCCCTTAAAATGGCCACCCAAGTGGACAGGGTTGTGAATAAAGCATATGGTGTTTTGGCTTTCACTAACAGGGGGATTGAGTTGAAGAGTCGTGAGATCTTGTTGCAGCTCTATAAAACTTTGGTTAGACCGCACTTGGAATACTGCATCCAGTTCTTGTCGCCCTATTATAGGAAAGATGTGGATGCTTTGGAGGGGGTTCAGAGGAGGTTTACCAGGATGCTTCCTGTACTGGAGGGCTTATCTTATGAAGAGAGGTTGACTGAGCTCGGACTTTTTTCATTGGAGAAAAGGAGGAGGAGAGGGGACCTATTGAAGTATACAAGATAATGAGAGGCATAGATAGAGTTGATAGCCAGAGAATATTTCCCAGGGCAGAAATGGCTAACATGAGGGGTCATTGTTTTACGGTGGTTGGAGGAAAGTATAGAGGGATGTCAGAGGCAGGTTCTTTACACAGAGAGTTGTGAGAGCATGGAATGAGTTGCCAGCAGCAGTTGTGGAAGCAAGGTCATTGGGGTCATTTAAGAGACTGCTGGGCATGCATATGGTCACAGAAATTTGAGGGTGCATACATGAGGATCAATGGTCGGCACAACATTGTGGGCTGAAGGGCCTGTTCTGTGCTGTACTGTTCTATGTTCTATGTCGTCGTTTATTGCAGTTTCCAGATAACGTTCTGGGCAACTCGGAGTTTCAGAATAACGTCAGTCCCCTGGTATGTAACACATAAGGGGAATAAGCAGAGCTATATGTTGTTTTTTTTTTCAAATCACATATGAATAACGTCCATCCCGAGATCATTCAGCCTTTTAAATCTGCTCCACCTTGAAAATAAATTCGGGATTGATCTGATGGTGTCCTGTGATCCATGTCACAGGTACTTTCAATTTATCAATCCCTTGTCTTGTACAATTAGAGATCCTGCGTAGGGAATATTAGGAACTAAGCACAAAATTAAAGAGCTGGACCTCAACTGTTACAATCACGGGGTTATTACCCGAGCCATGTGTAAATTGGTACAAAAAAAAGACAACTTAGGAAGTAAGTTTGCCATGAAAGGAGTGGTGCAGGAAGGAAGTGTTCCATTTACAGTGGCACTTGTATCGGTTTTGGATCAGGAAGGAACTGAATCTTTGAGATGGACTGCACCTGAACTGTTCCGCCACCAGGATCTGAGTCAAATCTTGAAATACTGTGGTCACAAGGACTGGAAACTTGTAGATGTGGAGAGAATTAAAGGAGAGGTCAGGGATTTACCAGGGACTTGAGATAGCTTTAGAACCAAGGTTAACAAGAATTCAGGGAGATTCTACAAATTCGTTAACAACGAAACAGTAACAACGGAGAGAATAGGGCCCGTTAAAGATCGACAAGGCTGCCTGTCTATGGACCCACAGGAGAAAGATAAGATACTAAACAAGTGTTTTGCATCAGATAATGTGTGGAGTAGGATATGTAAGCATGAAAACTTGGAGAAATACATTATAATGTCTTGAAAAGTGTCCATGCTACAGACGCGGAGATGCTGGACATCTTGAAATACATAAAGATCTGTAAATTCCTGGGAAATTAGCAGTTGTATCCCAGAACACTGTGGGAAACTGGGGAAGTGATTGTTGGGTTCCTTGCTGAGATATTTATTAACTGTAACCATGGGTAAAGTGTTCGAAGACAGGAGGCTGGTAATGCGGTGCCATTATTTAGGAAAGGGGTAGAGAAAAGCCAGAGAATTATGCAGCAGTGAACCCTACATCAATGGTGGTTAAATTGTTGGAGGGGCCTCTAAGGAACAGGACATACATATGAGGAAAGATAAGGACTGATTAGATATATTCAATATGACTTTGTGCGTTGGAAATTATGTCTCACTAATTTGATCGAATATTTTGAAGAAGTGACAATGAAGATTGATGAAGGCAGAGCAGTAGAAATTGACTACATGGACTTCAGCAAGGGATGCTGCAAGGTTCCACGTGGCTTGCTACACACAGAAATATATGAATACGTTTCAGGAGTCGGCCATTCAATCCTGTTCCCCCATTCAATAAGATCATGTCTGATCTAATTGTGATTCCTCATTCCATTTTTTTCACCCATTTCCATCTGTGCAGCCTCTGCTCTGTTTGCTGGCCATGTTACAGACACGGACGCTTTAACTGCAGCCATCATGATTCATCTAGCATGGGTCACCAAAGCGTCTGGTCTTCCTGAATGCCCACAGAAGCTTAAAGCACAACCTCCAGGAAACTATCTCCAGCATTTCCACGAACTTCCCAACAAGAATTAAGTGAAACACCACTTAACTCCAAGTTTGAAGCCAGGTATGAATCAACAACAGTCGGGGGATTCTTGAACACATGATTAGCAGAGAGACACTAACACAGATGTTCAGTAGACAGACACAGAACAAGTTACAAAGGTGTATGCCATAGCTGTTCAATATCTCCTGCCCAACCTGGAGCACCACACAGGACACTGGGAATCGATAGAAAGTACGAGCTGTATTTTTTTCAAAAATGGTTTGTGAGTTTATTTATGATGAACTAAATGCACTCGAGTGAACAACGCAATAGGTCAGTGAGGACACGGGACATCAATTCAGGTAAACTGCACAATTACTTAATGGGCAACAAGATCCAGAAATCAGTGTGTAAACAGCGGAATGGGAGTCCGAGCAGTCAGACTTTGGAGGGTGCAATCATAAGAATGAGAGCATAAAATAATGGAGCAGCCAGATAGCTAAAATTGTTAGATATATCACATTCTCAATCCAATTTCGGCCCAGACACCATAAACCCAGATAAGATATCTGTTCAGCATCGAGCACTGTGCAAACCAGGATAGTGTACAGCTCGAACCAAGCTGGCAATCTATCCAGTGTGGAACACTGTTTACATCAAACCAGAGCGCTGGCCTATAAACCCGGACTAGACATCTGTCCACCACCAGGAGCTTCAAGGGCCACAGCAGTGAACTGTCCTGTAAACCCAGAGAAGATACATGTGCAGCATGGGGAGCTGAGCAAACCATGGCAGTGCAGTGAATTCTAAATTTAAACGATACATTTGTCTCCTTGTCGAGCTGAGCAAACCACCCCAGTGCATTGCTCGGTAACACTGCCTAGATCGCTGCTCAGCTTGGGGAACTCTGCGGCCCATGCTGGAAGTGACAGGATGTGAGGGTCCCACCCATTTATAGCTCCATATCTCCAATGTGCCATGACAAGGGGTGCCATGGGTGTGAAAATCACTGCCAGAGAGATACGGTGGAGAATCCCACAAAAACAAGGGGTTCAGAAAATAGACAGAGAAAGGGAAACTGATAGACAATGTCATGGAAGGATGTGTTCATGGGTTTCAGAATGGTGAACTGAAAATATTTCAATAGCATCTTGCAACATGGGCCAACGTTTCCAGGAATGAAGGGTGAATGGAATTTTGGTGTGAGTTCAGTTGATGGAGGCTGTTGGATGACCATTTGTTCTGTAGCTTTGTAACTCGGAGTGGCAACAGCAGGGCCTTCGACTCATTGGGCTCAATCTTGCAATAATTTGTCTCAGTGTCATTCTCATTGAGTTTGACAGAGGAACATCTGCATGAGGCTGAGGTTATTTTCTGTTACTATCTCATTAATTACCTTCTCCACCCCATACCGTCTCTCTCATTCAATGTTATCCCATCTCTCCTCTTCATCATGGCTAATGGTATGCATGATTGCCTGGATGCCCCCGGATATTCTGTGATCCCTGGCACCGGTGCTATCTTTAAAAGGCTAATGGGCACATGATGCGGTTTTCTTAGTCTGGACCTGCCCAGCACTGTGTATAGCGAGCATGGCAGATCAGGGGCTATTGCGTCACAATTTTTTGACAGCGGCCTGGAGGCCCTAGTGAATGGGTTCGTACAGAAGAAGACTATTCTCTTTCCAGGGGAGGCCATAACACCAGGCACACTGAGCATGATCAATCTCACTGACCACTTCAGTCCAGTATCTGCTGGATGAAGAAATGCCCAGCAATACAGGGGTAAGTGTCAAACCCTTCCCTGTTCTGCTCGGATAAGTGCCACCATATTCTCTCCGCTCTGTCACACTCAATGGACTTCTTTCATCGCATTGACCTACGAACAAGATTCATGAGCTGACATTCTGGGTGCATGCAGGATCTTTCCTCTCTATCTTTCTTGCCTCCACTATAACCCTCATACTAATAACACTGCATGGATTCAAAATTCGACCGACTCACTCCAGATATCTCACCAGTTCCCCCCTACCTCCAACAGCACTAGCAGCAGTATCACCCACTTCCATCCTCCCTTCCTCCCTCACTCCCTTTCTGTCACTCGAGGAGAACAAGCGTTTAATGGCGCACAAAGTGTGAAGTCGGTTGGTGGAGGGCCCAGCATCCGTTTCCTCACACCTTTCTCCCACCCTGCGCCATATGGACAGGACTCAGAGAGGACCAGGATGACTTGCCTGGAGGTTCAGAAACATCCATATCCCACCAACTGAGGAAGAAGCAATATTCAGTGATGAACAATTCTCATTTTAAACATACTGTCAGTTATTTTTTTCACCTGGCCTAACTTAGATGCTGTGGCCTCCTCTACATCGAGGAAACGAAGCGGAGGCTTGGGGACAGCTTTGCAAAACACCTACACTCGGTTCGTAATAAACAACTGCACCTCCCAGTCGCGAACCATTTAACTCCCCGTCCTATTCTTTAGACGACATGTCCATCCTGGGCCTCCTGCAGTGCCACAACGATGCCACCCGAAGGTTGCAGGAACAGCAACTCATATTCCACTTTGGGAACCCTGCAGTGCAATGGTATCAATGTGGACTTCACAAGATTCAAAATTTCCCCCCGCCACTGTGTCCCAAAACCAGCCAAGCTTGTCTCCGCCTCCCTAAACTATTCTTCCTCCCACCTATCTCCTCCTCCCACCTCAATCTGCACCCCCATTTCCTACTGACGAACCTCATCCTGTCCCCTTGACCTATCTGTCCTCCCTGCACTGACCTATTCCCTCCCTACCTCCCCACCTACACTCACCTTCACTGGCTCCATCCCCACCCCTTTAACTTGCCTGTCTCCTCTCCACCAATCTCTTCCTCTCTCCATCTTCAATCCGCCTCCCACTCTCTCCTTATTTATTTCAGAACCCTCTCCCCATCGCCTTTTCTGATGAAGGGTCCAGGCCCGAAACGTCAGCCTTTGTGCTCCTAGGATGCTGCTTGGCCTGCTGTGTTCATCCAGCTCCATACTTTGCTCTCTCTTAGCCCTGAAAGCCATCTCTCTTTTGTGTTGAGTCAGTACAAACGGAATCTCCACGGTCTTGTTGAGTCACAACACATCATCTCCATCACCTCCTGGGAAATGAACTTGGAGGGTCCCTCCTACACCTTCTCCTTCAAAAAGCTCAGGCATTGAATCAAATTTGTAATATTCACTTGCCTCCACAATTATCCTGACATCTTTAATAATCCGAGCTCATAAGCACTCAGGACCCTTTTGCTGCTCTACCCCCTTTGTGACTGTACAGACTATGGATGTGAGTTTGCACGCTGAGCTGGAAGGTTAGTTTTCAGACGTTTCATCACCATTCTAGATAACATCATCAGATAGCCTCCAATGAAGCGCTGGTGTTATGTCCCACTTTCTATTTATCTGTTGAGGTTTCCTTGGGTTGGTGATAACAATTCCTGCGTTGGTGATGTGATTTCCTGTTGTTTTTCTCAGAGGGTGGTAGATTGGCTCCAAATCAATGTGTTTGTTGATGGAGTTCCGGTTGGAATGCCATGCCTCGAGGAATACTCATGCGTGTCTCTGTTTGGCTTGTCCTAGGATGGATGTGTTGTCCCAATCAAAGTGGTGTCTTGCTCATCTGTATGTAAGGATACTAGCGATAGTGGGTCATGTCATTTTGTGGCTACTTGATGTTCATGTATCCTGGTGGCTAGCTTTCTGCCTGTTTGTCCAATGTAGTGTTTGTCACAGTTTTTGCAAGGTATTTTGTAGATGACGTTTGTTTCGCTTGTTGTCTGGATAGGGTCTATTAAGTTCATTAGCTGCTGTTTTAGTTTGCTGGTTGGTTTGTGGGCTACCCTTATGCCAAGTGGTCCGAGTAGCCTGCCAGTCATTTCGGAAATGTCTTTGATGTAGGGGAGAGTGGTGATAGTTTCTGGGCCCGTTTTGCCTGTTTCTTTTGGTTTTGTTGCTGAGAAATCAGCGGACTGTGTTCATTGGGTACCCGTTCTTTTTGAATACACTGTATAGGTGATTTTCCTCTGCTCTGCGTAGTTGCTTTGTGCTGCAGTGTGTGGTGGCTTGTTGGAATAATGTTGTAATGCAGCTTCGTTTGTGGGTGTTGGGATGGTTGCTCCTGTAGTTCAGTATTTGGTCCGAATGTGTTGTTTTCCTGTAGACGCTGGTTTGAAGTTCCCCATTGGCTGTTCGCTCTACTGTGACATCTAGGAATGGCAGTTTGCTGTTGTTTTCCTCCTCTTTTGTGAATGTGTTGCCAGTAAAGGTATTATTGATGGTCTTGAAGGTTTCCTCTAATTTGTTTTGTTTCGTGATGACAAAGGTATCATCCACATAGTGGACCCAAAGTTTGGGTTGGATGATTGGCAGAGCTGTTTGTTCGAGTCTCTGCATTACTGCCTCTGCTAAGAACCCTGATATTGGAGATCCCATGGGTGTACCGTTGGTTTGTCTGTAGGCTTTGTTATTGAAAGTGAAGTGGGTGGTGAGGCATAGGTCCACTAGCTTGATGATGTTGTCCTTGCTGATGATGTTGGTGGTGTCCAGTGTGTGTGTCTTTGGTTCTTCTCATAATAGTGTAGTCAGTGTTTCTTTTGACAGGTGGATGTTGATGGATGTGAACAGAGCTGTTATGTCAAGGGAAAAGGAAAGCAGCACCCCGATTCCTGGTGATGGGAGGCGTCCTGAGGCTCCCTCTGACACCCAGCCACACGCCGCTGGGGCCCTGGAGGTCCCCCCAAGACCTCCAGGCGGGAAGCAGGAAACAGCGTGTCCCCAGCCTGACCCACAGCCGGACTCCCCTGCCTCCGTACCCCCGACGGGGAGATGCCACCAGGAAGGCAGCACGGACGGTTTCCTGAGCCCAGAGAGCATCAAGCAGATCGTCCGGGCAATGGGCATGAAGGGACAGATGGAGGGGCTGGACCTTAGACTCGGGGAGGGTACTGCCGTCACTGCCCAAAATGGGGGTACGAGTTGCGAGCATTAATGTGCGCAGGGTCAAGTCCACTGCAAGATGTGTGTCCACGTTAGCCTACCTGACCACCGTCAAGGCAGACCTCCTGTTTCTGCAGGAATGTGGGATACCGCAGCTCAGCAGGTACGGGAAATGGTCGGGCGCCTGGACCTTTGGGCCTTCGATCTGGTCGGGGGATAACGGCTGTCTCTCCTCGCGCCGGGCTATTCTGCTGCGGGGGCGCAACTTCACCATCTCTCAAGTTCAGGGGGTGTTGGGGGGCTCCTCCTAGTGGCTGATGTCACCAACAGGAGCGCTCCCCTGAGGCTGATCAACGTGTACGCCGCTGCGGTACGGAGTGAGCAGTTGGCCGTCCTGCAGCGGCTTCCACCCCTGCTGGCTAGATCCAGGCCGATCATCCTCGGCGGAAACTTCAACTGTATCATCGATGCAGATGGAAGGTCTGGCGTGGGGACAGCGGGTGGGGGGAGTGAACTGGACGTCACGTCCAGATTCCTGATGGGCACAGTGAAGGACGCCAAGCTGCTCGACGTCTTCAGCACCCCTGCAGACGGAGCGCAGCGGAGGTACACCTGGTCACGGCCAGATGGGTCTATTCGCTCAAGGATAGACTTCCTGTTTGTGTCACGGGTGTTCTCAGTCAGGTCCACCGGCCTCGAGCCAGTGTTTCCTCTGACTACTGCCTCCTGCTGGCCGACTGTCACTTACAGGACGACCAGCCGGCTGCCAAGGGGACGTGGATGCTCAACACGACGCTGTTGACCCCAGAGAACGTCGAGGAGCTTAAGAGGGAGTAAGCTGGTTGGAGAACCGTGAAACCCCTCTTCGATTCTCCCGGCGACTGGTGGGAAACGGTGAAGGAGAACATCAAGAGTTTCTTTGTCCTCAAAGGTGTTCGGAAGGCGAGTGAGAGGCGGGGAAAGCTGCCGCAACTCCAGAAAAGGGTGCAGAATCTGCTCCTTCTGCAGCTGATGGGGGCGATGTCACTGAGGAACTCCGGCAGATGAGGTGCCAGCAAGTCTCGCTCTTTGCCATGGAGGCCTCCAGGATAATCTTCCAGTCCAGGGTCGCTGCGTGAAGCAGGATGAGATGTGCTCGCGTTTCTTCTTTCAGAAGGTGCAAAAAGAGAGCTCTGTGCTTAGCCAGCTAAAAGAGGATGACGGCTCGGTGACGTCGTCTCGGCCCGACATTTTGAGGATCAATAGATCCTTCTATGCCGGACTGTACCACGCAAAGGCCACGGACTCTGAGTCGTTCCTGTCGTCTATCACGGAGGTCTTAGACGGTGGCACGAGGGAGTGGCTGGACCGGCCAATATGCCTGGATAAGCTGACCAGAGCCCTCAAGTCCTTGGAGAGGAATAAGACTCGTGGGAGCGAGGGTTACCGGTCGAGCTGTATTCCGCTCTGTGGGACCTGGTCGGCCAGGACCTGCTGGAGGTGTACGATAGTGCGCTTCGGGCAGCGGAAATGTGCAAGTTCATGAGGAAGGGCATCATCATCCTCATTTACAAGAGGAAGGGGGAGAGGGAAGAAATTAAGAATTGGCGTCCCATTTCATTATTGAACGTGGACGACAAAATCGTGGCCAAGGTCATAGCCAACCAGGTCAGGTCTGTCCTGGAGTCGGTGATTCATCCTGCCCAAACCTGTGCAGTGCCGGCCAGGAAGATCACTGAGAGCCTCGCACTCATCAGGGATATGATCGCCTACGTACAGGACAGGCGGGTGCACACCTGCCTCGTCAGCCTGGACCAGGAGACGGCCTTCGACAGGGTCTCTCATGCTTACATGAGGGATGTGCTCTCCAAATTGGTGTTTGGGGAGGGCATCCGCAATTGGATCCGGCTGCTCTACACCAACGTCGTTCGCGCAGTCTCAATCAACAGGTGGGAATTGGACAGTTTCCCCGCCAGACCTGGAGTTAGGCAACGCACCCCGCGCTCTCCTGCCTTGTTAATGTGCTGTGTGGAGCCCTTCGCCGCATCCATCAGGAAGGACGTGAGCCTGAAGAGCATGACTATCCCAGGCAGCGGAGGCCTCCAGGTCAAGACCTCCTTGTACATGGACGATGTCGCTGTCTTCTGCACCAATCGTCGGTCCGTAAGGAGACTATTGGACATCTGCAGCCAGTTTGAACTGGCCTCGAGTGCCAAAGTCGATAGGGGTTAGAGCAAGGTCATGGTCTTCAGGAACTGGGTCGACCGCTCCTTCATCCCCTTCACCGTCAGGACAGGCTACCTGAAGGTGCTGGGTGTTTGGTTTGGTGGAGCTGGGGCTTGCACTAAGACTTGGGAGGTGCGTATCACCAAACTGAAGCAGAAGCTGGGCAGGTGGTCGCTCCCGTCCCTCTCCATCGCGGGTAAGAACCTGGTTGTCAGGTGCGAGGGTCTTTTGGTATTGTTGTATGTGGCACAGGCCTGGCCTTTTCCTTGAACCTGCGCCGCCTTGGTCACCCGGGCCATCTTCCACTTCATTTGGGGGTCGAGGATGGACCGGGCCCACAGGGACACCATGTACAAAGGCCTGGGAAATGGGGGAAAGGGCATACCGAACGCCACCCTCGCCCTGATGGCTACCTTTGTGTGCGGCTGCATCAAGCTGTGCGTAGATCCTCAGTATGCAAACACCAAGTGTCACTACTTACTGAGGTTCTACATGTCCCCGGTGTTGCGAACGATGGGCCTGGCCTCGTTGCCGCGGAACACTCCGAGTAGTTGGACCATGCCGTACCACCTGTCCTTCGTGGAGAAATTTTTGAAGGGAAACACCTTTGACCACAAGGCCGTCAGGCAGTGGTAAGCACGTAGTATCTTTGAGACCCTTCGGGCAAAGGAGAGGGTGGATCCCGTCGTATGGTTCCCCACGCAGACTGCCAAAGTTGTTTGGCAGAATGCCTCATCGCCAGAACTTTCAAACAAGCACAAGGACATTGCTTGGCTGGCGGTGAGAGGGGCTCTGCCAGTGAGATCCTTTATGCATGTCCGGAATCTCTGTGCCAACGCACGCTGCCCTCGAGGTGGCTGCGGGGGTGCGGGGAGGAGACTGTCGATCACCTCCTTCTGGAGTGTGCCTATGCGCAGGAGGTCTGGAGGGGGATGCAGTGGTATTTATCGAGGTTCGTCCCGAGCAGCTCCGTGCCGTGGGACTCCATGCTCTACGGGCTGTTTCCCGGGACGCACACCGAGACCAACATCAACTGCGCCTGGAGGACCATCAATGCGGTGAAAGACACTCTTTGGTCTGCCCGCAACTTGCTGGTCTGCCAGCTGAAAGAACTGACCCTGACCGAGTGTTGCAGACTGGTGCAGTTCAAGGCCCAGGACTATGTGCTGAGGGACGCTCGAAAGCTTGGGACAGCTGCTGCCAAGGCACAGTGGGGTAAGGCCACCATATGAAACCTCTCGTCCAGAATGGTAAAAAAGGGCCCTATCTGGTAACTGGGCCCAGCTGGTGCCTTCCCCATCTGGTCACTGGGCCAATGGGGACTGTGCGGGGAGACAACTGCTGGGGTATTTTCTTTGCTTTGTTTTTTTTTTCTTTGTTTTTTTTTCCTTTAGTTGGTGTACGTAACCCCTGGGTAACGCCGAGCGGCTTGCATGACGGGGTAGGTGTATAAATATGTTTTATTATTTGTACATCTTATGAATAAAGTATATTTTTTAAAAGAAAGTAAAAAAAGGTGGTGAAACGTCTGAAAACTAACCTTCCAGCTCAGCGAGCAAACTCACATCCAGTACCTCAACCTGAGCTACAAACCTTCTCAAAACTCGCTTGTACAGACTATTTTACATAGTCTTTCAGTGTGATTTCGACAAAACTACATCACCTCACACAAAGGTATTATTTAAAAAACGACACAGTCATGTAATGTGAGAGATTTACAAGCTTCATTATTTTCTGGGGAAAAAGCCGACAGCTTTTGCAGTGGTGCAGGGAGACCAGCAGAGGGTAGCATTGTAGTATTTTAAACAAAAGAGCAAATCCAGATTTGCAGGGGGTGTTGGTGTTCGACCCCATTTCAATGGGTATACCCCAAAATAACAGAAATCTCAGTACAGGCAGAATGCAGGCACAATATTATGCACAAACCTGTAAATACATAATACTGTAGTAATTCACACAACGACACAGAGATTGATGAAAACATGCGGTCAAAAATTGAGACAAACACAGAAACGTACAAACTGACATACACATGGGGGCACACATGGACACAGGCACTCAAATACATATGTAAATGTTTACACAAATGCACACAGACATGAAAGCATGCAGAGCCAATTGTATCTTCAAGACACAGACACAAATTTTTGATTGATGAGACGACCAAGAGTTAAAGGAAGAACGCGGGAGAATAGGTTTGAGAAACATATCAGGCATGATCGAACAGCAAAGCAGACTGTGGTGGACGAATGGCCTATTCTGCTCTAATTTCTTACATTTTCATGACCTTATCCTTTTTGTAATCTATCTTCCCGAAAGAGCACTGGAGGCTGAGCTTGATAAATGTTTGATTGAAAAGTCTTAATGGTAAAATGGGGGGGTGGGGGGGCGGAGTTGGCTTGAGGTCTATGCCTGTTATTAATTGGTTTTATCCTTCAAACTCTGAAGAGATGGTGACATGGTGTGAGATTAACACATTTAAAAAATAAGGGCACTCTCATTTAAGACTAGTACAAAGGTATTCTCTTTTCTTCGTGTTGTGCTGTCTATTCTCACCTCCAGGTCAGTGAAGACTTGGTTTTTGAAGATGTTCAATGCTTAGCTCGACTGATTTTTGATGAAAAGGGGAGTCATTTTTTATACGAACAAACAGGAAAGACGTGTTCAGACACATTCGGATTAAGAATATGCTTTGGCATGATTCAACTCAGACAGGGAGAAAATGTAACCTTCCTGAGAAGGGATGGCTTGTTGCCCCAATCTCTTGTTGCCCCAATCTCTGTCTGTCTGTCTGTCTGTCTGTCCGTCCTTCCGTCTGTCCGTCTGTCTATTTGTCTATCTATCTATCTATATATCTATCTACCTATCTATTTATCTATCTCTTTCTCCTCACAGCGATGTGTATGAATGGAAACCCCCCTCAGTCATCTTTATTACACGAGGAGGATTCCTGTTGAGGATACATTGAAGTTTCCAAACTTTCTGAAGCAAAGTGAATTAAACTAAATCCAACTTTTCCAATTAGAAACCCAACTGCCAGCAGCTTGTGTGACCAGAATGACTTTGGTAGCAGAATAACATTTGGGACAATCTACTTTTTGCTTGTGTCAGGAGTTTCACTTTTTTTCAGAAAGCTCTTTTAAACTGATATTCTGCAGTGATTTTTTCTTTCCATTTGTCTTCACACGTGTGTATGTGTGTGCATGACTCTGTGTGTGTGTGCGCGCGCGCGATTGTAACAGTTTCTGTATATGCTTATCTTTATGTGTCTCAGTATTTATAGATCAATAAATACGATGTACATATTTTCAGTGCTCAAACTGTTTACCATTTATCTATCCATCATAGCTTGAGTAACATTGCTTTGTTTATAGCTTAGTTGTTTTTAGTAAATGTAAGATGTCTATTCGACTTGTGCCTAACGCTGAACGTAACCCAGTCTGAGACCTGCGTAATTAGCCACATCACCAACATGGTTGCAAATAAAATTTGTCATGAGTAGGACTACAAAAGGAAACAATGACCCTCCATTCTCTTTCTAAACAGGAGTGAGCAGAAATTCTCAGGGTCATTTGAGTGAGAATTCTCTTCCCGAGAAGTCTGGGTGCCTGCATGTTTGTGTTGATTCAAAGCAGTGTTAGTGAGATATTTGAAAGCAGTATGATCCAAGGATAACGAACTACAGTTAGGAAAGTACGACTGAGGCCGCAACCAGATCAGCCACAATCTTCGTGTCTGGAAGAGCGGAGTCAAAGTGTCTAATGACCCAGCCCTGGTCCTCAGTCCTATGTTCCTATGTCCCATTCGGTTCCTCAAATCTGCCACACTAAAGGTGTAGAAAGCCACTTGCTCCAGCTACCTCATGCACAGAAACCCATTAGGACTGTCACACACCATCTGATGCATGTTGGATAATGTTTTTGGTGGAAAACGTGGGTACCAGTGTGAAACAGCCCCAAACTCTCCTCACAGATGTTTCCCAGTATCCATTAATTGTCGTGGTCTAGACCTAGATTCACTGTATTTACAGCCCCCATACTGATCACTGAGATCAGTGACAATATCCTCTGGTCTTCCTAACTGCAACATTCCAAAGCATGAAAGGACGTAAGAAACAGAAGTAGATCTTTCAGCCCTTCAAGCCTGCCTTCCTCTTCAATGTGGCCATGGCTAATCGGCTGTTGGCCTCAATTCCTCTTTCATGTCCAATTCCTTGTAGCTCTCAAATCTCTGATGTGTCAAAACCTCAACCACTTCCAAACATTTCAGTGATCTATCTCTCCATACTCTCTGGAATTGAGAAGTTCCGACAGTCACTACTCTCTGTAAGAAGGAAACGGTCCCCGCACATACAGCATAACCTATTAACATTAACAAAAAATACAAACACGATGTAAATGTGATGGGCACAGATTGCAAGGCAGCATTTGAGTCACAATGTTATCAATGAAACCAAACAAAATTAGAGTAATAAGGAATCAGTGCAAACTCTTCATTGGGTGGAGACATTCATAGCATAGTGTAGTTGTTAGACATCGATCATCTCAGTCCCGGGGTATTATTGCGGGAGATCTTCAAGGTAGCTTCCTCGACATAAACATTTTCAGCTGTTTTATCAATGTCTTACCACCTATAGGATTAGAAATTGGGATTTCACTGAAGATGACAAAATGAGCACAACTGGTCAGACCTCAGTTCCTGAAGCAGTCTGTGTCAGTGTGTCGCAAGAACTGGGAAACATTCAAGCTTGAAATATGAAAGTGTGGGTAACATTCATGTCGCAGCACTACAAGACACAGAACATATCTGTAGTAAAAGGAAAAGCTCATTCAGCCCCATGAGATCATTTCACAGGAGTATAAGAAAGTCTTTCAGTCCATGGAGATTTTGGCGAGCAAGTGGCACAGCCCAGTCAGCCATTCCTGCCTATTACATCAGAAGAGCGTGTGTCTTGTCAGCACATCAAACTTTTAAACAGGACTCAGAGGTTGCCTAATCTGGCCCAGGAGCCTCTTCCATGGAATGAGGAAGATGCCATTCAGCCCTTCGAACCACTTATACAGAAATAGGAGGACATTATTGCCGGCCCAACATGACTAATCAATGAAGCACAGACTGCACAGATAGACTGTCCCATGTTGCTCCTTCTGGCTGCATAGCTAATGGTACTTTCATGTAATTTGCTGATTGTGAGAAGGGAAAGTGGATCGGTTATGCCAGCCTCAAAGATACGTCTTCCATCTCCGAGATTACAAATTGGTTTTCTATATGGAGGTCAGAAACTGGAAGCAATGGCAAACTCCGTCTGATGTAGGGCACTGTGGTGCCTGACAGGTTTGTGAACAACATGAGAATCAGTGCAGGGTCAAAAATCAACTGCCAAATAAAGTGGTGAGAGTTCATTGAGAGCCTGGAGCTCTCTTAACCTGAAGATGAGGTGTCAAATTGGCGAAGCTACCAAAGAGGACTATTTGTATGTCAACAGCATAAGCTGCAAGTGATGGAGCGAAGCAATTTCACAGCAAATGGGTCAGATCTCAGCCCTGCAGCCCTGGTACATCCACTTGTGTATGATGGTGGAGAATCAAACAATGCACTGGAGGAGGAGGCTCCACAAATATTCCCATCCACAATGATGGAAGAGCCCAGCACATCAGTGCAAAAGGTAACGCTGAAGCTTTGGCTGCTATCTTCAGCCAGAAATGCCATGTGGATGATCCATTTTGGCTGCCTCCACCAGTCCCTGCCATTACAGATACCAGTCTTCAGCAAAATCTATTCATTCTATGTGATACTGAGAAATGTTTGGAGACACTGAATACTGAAAAGGCTACAGGCCCAGATAACATTCTGGCATAATATTGAAGTCTTATGCTCTAGAACATGCCATTTCCCTAACCAACCTGTTCCAGGCAGTTACAACACTGGGAACTACCTGGCAACATATAAAATTGGCCAGGTAGTTTCTGTACGTGAAAAGCAGGACAACTCTTACCTGAATAATTAATATCCCATCCGTCTACTTTCTATCACCAATAAAGTGGTGGGTGGTATCCTCAATAGTACTATTGAACAGCACCTTGTAATCAATTACTTGCTCAGTGAAGTCCAGTTTGGGTTTCACTGGGGTCATTCAACTCGTGACCTCATTAAAGTCTTGGTTCAAACATGGACAAAAGCGCTGAATTCATGAGCTGAAATGAGAGTGACAGTGCTTGGCCTGAAGGCTGCATTCGACTGAGTGTGGCATCAATGAGCCTGATTAAAACTGGAATAAATTGGTACCGGGGCACACTCTTGAGTGATTAGACAAATACTTGGCACAAAGAGCGATGGCCATGGCTGTTGGAGGTTAGCCAACATATCTCCTTGACATCATAGCATGAGCTCTGCAAGGTAGTTTCGAATGCCCAACATTCCCTCCAGCATCAGGTCAGAGGTGAGGATATTGATTGATGAATGCATAATGTTCAACACCATTCACAAGTCATCGGATATCAAAACAGTCCATATTCTAATGCAACAAGATCTGAACAGCATCCAGGCTTGGGCGAAAGGATTTGCCCCAGACAAATGCCAGGCTATGGCCATCGCCAATAAGAAACATTCCAACCACGGCCCCTTGACATTCAATGGTGTTACCATCACTAAATCCCCCTCTTTATCATTCTGGGAGCTATCGTTGATCAGAAACACAGCTGGACTCACCACATAAATGCAGTGTCTACAAAAGCAGGCCAGAAGCGAAGAATACTTTGGCAAGGAATTCAGATCCTGACTCCTCAAAGCCTGTCTACTATCTTCAAGGCACAAGTCAGGAGTGTGACAGAATACTACCACTTACTTGGAACAATGCAGCACCAACAACACTCAAAAAACTTGACATCCTCTAAGACAGAAGCGTCGACTCCCTTCAGCACCAACGCTCGGTGGCAGCAGTGTGTACTATCTGCAAGATAGCCTGCAGAAATTCACCAGTGATCCTCAGACAGCACCTTCTAAACTCATGATCATTTCCATCGAGAAGGACAAGGGCAGAAGATATCTAGAAACATCACCATAATCGAGTTCCCCTTCAAGACACTAATCATCCTAATGTGGATAATATATTGTGATTTCCTGCACTGTTGCTCAGTCAAAATCCTTGAATTCCCTCACAAATGACATTTTGGGTCAACCCAAAGAAGGTAGTCTGCATTGGTTCAAGAAGGCAGGTCATCACCAACTTCTCAAGAGCCAAAAGGGTAATAAATGTTGGCCCAGCCAGCGATGCCCAATTCACACGAATGAAAACTAAAAGAAAAACGAAAAACAACGTGAAGGTTCGGCAGGGATTTGTAAACTATCTGCAGGCACGTATCAATGTTTTATTTCAGTCATATGTGATGGTGCATAAACTTCCATCTTTCAATGAAATCAGCTCTTATTCTGTCACAGTACGACAGATTAAAAACTCATTTTGATTAGATGGCCTACGGTGTGTAAACAGGCAATTTGGTCCAACAAGTCCACACCGCCCCTTGAAGAATCCCACCCACACCCGTCCCCTATTACCACACATCCCTGAACACTACGGGCAATTTAACGTGGCCAATCCACCTAGTCTGCACATCTTTGGACTGTGGGAGGAAACCGGAGCACCCGGAGGAAACCCACGCAGACACGGAGAGAATGTGCAAATTCCACACAGAACAGTTGCCCGAGACTGGAGTCAAACCCGGGTCCCTGGTACTGTGAGGCTGCAGTGCTAATCATTGAGCCACCATGCCACCCCAGTTTTCGACACACTCTCCTCATGTCATCGTCATCTCAGGAATTAGTTTGGTGAAACACCTTTGCATTCTGTCTGTGGCAAAGAATCCTTATTAAGGAGAGAAAACCTGTACACGATGCTCAACAAATGCAGAAAGGTGTCTTTAACCCCATACCAGAATCATTTTGCAATGAAAGACAATACACAATTTACTGTTGTGATCACTTGCTAACCCGCCTGATTTCTGTTAGCAACTCATGACCAAGGAAATCCAAGATAATAAAATGTGAGGCTGGATGAACACAGCAGGCCAAGCAGCATCTCAGGAGCACAAAAGCTGACGTTTCGGGCCTAGACCCTTCATCAGAGAGGGGGATGGGGGGAGGGAACTGGAATAAATAGGGAGAGAGGGGGAGGCGGACCGAAGATGGAGAGTAAAGAAGATAGGTGGAGAGGGTGTAGGTGGGGAGGTAGGGAGGGGATAGGTCAGTCCAGGGAAGACGGACAGGTCAAGGAGGTGGGATGAGGTTAGTAGGTAGCTGGGGGTGCGGCTTGGGGTGGGAGGAAGGGATGGGTGAGAGGAAGAATCGGTTAGGGAGGCAGAGACAGGTTGGACTGGTTTTGGGATGCAGTGGGTGGGGGGGAAGAGCTGGGCTGGTTGTGTGGTGCAGTGGGGGGAGGGGATGAACTGGGCTGGTTGAGGGATGCAGTGGGGGAAGGGGAGATTTTGAAACTGGTGAAGTCCACATTGATACCATATGGCTGCAGGGTTCCCAGGCGGAATATGAGTTGCTGTTCCTGCAACCTTCGGGTGGCATCATTGTGGCAGTGCAGGAGGCCCATGATGGACATGTCATCAAGAGAATGGGAGGGGGAGTGGAAATGGTTTGCGACTGGGAGGTGCAGTTGTTTGTTGCGAACTGAGCGGAGGTGTTCTGCAAAGCGGTCCCCAAGCCTCCCAAGGTACCCAAGGAAATCCAGGTCCTTTTCGACAACATCATTTCTCAAAGCCTCATTTTCTAATAAGTACAAAATAATAAGGATGGCATTTTTTTGCCCGCATCCGAGTCACTTCTTTGCCTTGTGAATATCTGTGCTCCAAGCACTGATGTCTGTGATACCCTCTGAGTGGTTACCTTCAGCGTACAGAAGGACATGGCTCACTGTATTCTCTCCATTATCCAAATTTCATCCATGTAATACATTCCGCCTTACCCAAGGAATCTAAATGGGTTTACTCACCTGTGTGCAACCACATCAAAGGTCTTCTATAAGTTCAAATACATCACTCCCACTAGTTCTCATTTGCCGATGTCATAACCAACATCCTGGACAAACTCCAGCAGATTTATCAGATAATTTCCCATTCATTAATTTAGGCTGACTCCACCAAATTATATCATCATTTTCCATATATCTAGTTGTTACATTAATTACAAAAAACTGATATTTTCTCATAACTGACATCATGTTATCCACTACTTAATTTTCTGTTCTCCCTTTTCATCCTGTTTTAGATATTTGTAATCACAATGGCTACTTCCAGTCAGCAGGATCCTTTCCAAAATCTTGACCTCCCTCAATATTCCGGAATGTAGATCATAGAATCATGAAACTTACAGTACAAAATGAAGCTATTGACCCATCGTGTCTGTATCAACACCTGAAAGAGCAATCCAGCAAGTTTAATGCTCCAGCTGTATATCCGTAGCCCTCTAAAGTCATCATACATCTGATGCAGCAACATATCAGTGTTCAAAAGAATGTATTTTTTGAATACATCCTCTTTATTCTTCCTAATTTGATACATATCCTCATTTTTACCAGTCAACCTGTTCCCTAATATTACTGGAAGGATTTTGCGTTCCTCCCTCTGTGGAGACAGACCAACATGTTCACGTCCACTGGACAGAGATGACATCTGTCACCTCATGAATACGTCAGAGGATGGCTCTCTGGAACATGATGGGCATGTAATTCAACCCTGCCCAGAAATTTCTAGAATTAAACCAGTTAACTTCATGGCCAGAGTCAGCACAGTCTTCTCCCTGGTGTGAGACTACAGGTTATACTGAAAGTGGTGACACAGCTCTGGGATCTCTTCATTGTTGAATAAAACTGGCTTCAAGCTTTGCAACTGAAATGAGTACAACATTGGAAAGCATTCCATGAAACTCCAGAGAGGAGACCTCAGTGCCCTGATACTCGCTGTTCACAGAGCTTCCCTTCGATGCAGACTCTGTCCTATTTGTTAGCCATATTGAAGTCCCAGATCCACTGTAAACGCAGCAACCATATTTCTCACAGAGTAGAGTCAACGGACCTTCAGGTCTCCCGAAATGAATGCAGCAGCTGACAACACAAACCGAAGAAACCATGAAAATAACATTCACCGGCTTTCCAATGACAGGGGAAAGTCAAATTTGTGCATACGTGGTGCACACATTCAGATTTGAAAATGCCTTCCTCTCCTAATTTTCTGTTCCTGGACGATAAACTGTTACATCTGTATGCAGTCCCAGTGACCTGAAATACTTGCAGTTCCACTTTCCATAAAAGTAGTTTACAATAAAATTGCACATTTTTTCTGTACCTCTGTCACAATAACAGTAAAACCACTATTACCGGTGAAGATGGTTGGACATGCTGGGAGGAGGCACTCTAGCGATATTATATGCAGACTGTTAATCCAAGGACCCAGTTAATGACCCGGACCCAGGATTCGAATCCTGCCATTCCAGATGTTTGAATTTGAATTCAACAAAATATCTGGAATTATGTATTTATTGAAACTGTGAAACCATCATCGATTGTCAGAGAGAAAAAAAAAATATCTGGCCCACCACTGTACGTCATGGAAAGAAATCAGCCATCCTCAACTGGTCTGGCCTTCAGCGACTGCAGAGCCAAAGCAAAGTGATTGGCTCTCAACTGCCATCTGAAATGGGCAAGACAGCCATTCAGTTATATCAGTCACTGCAAGGTCTCATGGAAATGAACAGAATGGCTCTGGGCATTGACACACGTGGACCGCAGTGGTTGAAGAAAGCAGCTCACTGACACCTTCTGGAGGGCAAGCAGGAAAAGGCAATAATTGCTGGCCCAGCCAGCGATGCTGACGTCCAATTAATGAATAAAGGAAGATAAGCACACTCAGGGAAGAGAAGCAAAGGGGACATAACTCACTTTAAACATGGACTTGGTCACATATCTGCACGGGAATGATATTCAGTAATATTGTAATAGGCCAAAAATAATAACGATTAGCCTCACATTTGATTTCCATTCCAGCTGATCATCAGGAGTGTCCCTAATTGCTTCTTTTCATCTCTCTCTTTCTCCATGCATTCAACACACTCCTTCTCTCCTTCAAAACATACATCTCTGTCATCAGATTCAATCACATTATTTCCCAGCTGCTTTCAGTTCCAATGTGTGGCCAGTGGACTCAAAATGCACACTCTGTTCTTCTCTCGGCAGGGGCTTCAAAACCTGTTCAATTTCCTCAGCAATAATGGGAACTGCAAATGCTGGAGAATCCAAGATAATAAAATGTGAGGCTGGATGAACACAGCAGGCCAAGCAGCATCTCAGGAGCACAAAAGCTGACGTTTCGGGCCTAGACCCTTCATCAGAGAGGGGGATAGGGTGAGGGTTCTGGAATAAATAGGGAGAGAGGGCGAGGCAGACCGAAGATGGAGAGAAAAGAAGATAGGTGGAGAGCAGAGTATAGGTGGGGAGGTAGGGAGGGGATGGGTCAGTCCAGGGAAGATGGAGAGGTCAAGGAGGTGGGATGAGGTTAGTAGGTAGGAGATGGAGATGCGGCTTGGGGTGGGAGGAAGGGATGGGTGAGAGGAAGAACAGGTTAGGGGGGCAGAGACAGGTTGGACTGGTTTTGGGATGCAGTGGGAGGAGGGGAAGAGCTGGGCTGGTTGACTGGTGCAGTGAGGGGAAGGGACGAACTGGGCTGTTTTTGGGATTCGGTTGGGGAAGGGGATGTTTTGAAGCTGGTGAAGTCCACATTGATAGCATTGGGCTGCAGCGTTCCCAAGTGGAATATGAGTTGCTGTTCCTGCAACCTTAAGGTGGCCTCATTGTGGCAGTGCAGGAGGCCCATGATGGACATGTCATCTAAAGAATGGGAGGGGGACTGGAAATGGTTTGCGACTGGGACATGCAGTTGTTTATTGCGAACCGAGCGGAGGTGTTCTGCAAAGCGGTCCCCAAGCCTCCGCTTGGTTTCCCCAATGTAGAGAAAACCACACCGGGTACAGTGGATGAGGTATACCACGTTGGCAGATGTGCAGGTGAACCTCTGCTTAATGTGGAAAATCCCCTCCCCCCACTGCACCACACAACCCGCCCAGCTCTTCCCCTCCACCCACTGCATCCCAAAACCAGTCCAATCTGTCTCTGCCTCCCTAACCTGTTCTTCGTCTCACCCATCCCTTCCTCCCTCACCAAGCCACACCTCCATCTCCTACCTACTAACCTCATCCCACCTCCTTGGCCTGTCCGTCTTCCTTGGACTGACCTATCCCCTCCCTACCTCCCCACCTATACTCTCCTCTCCACCTATCTTCTTTTCTCTCCATCTTCGGTCCGCCTCCCCCTATCTCCCTATTTAGTCCTGAACCCTCACCCCATCCCCCTCTCTGATGAAGGGTCTAGACCCGAAACGTCAGCTTTTGTGCTCCTGAGATGCTGCTGGGCCTGCTGTGTTCATCCAGCCTCACATTTTATTATCATCAATTTCCTCAGCACTTGCTTTTCCTTTTTGTTTCAGGCCTCCAGCATCCTTCTTTGTTTGCTTTAACCTTTTCTTTTGTGATTTCATGGCGTTTTGGCATTATTGGAAAGGGCCAGCATTTGTTCACCGTCGCTAATTGTTCTTGCCTGTGAGGTCAATTCTCAAGGTAGTAACGAGCCAAGCGCATTATTATGGGTCTGAGGTCACTTTTAGTGCAGATCAACATTACTACTCTGACACAGTGGCCATATTGTAAAGTAAATTCAGACACAAGAACAAGTTTCTGACCAAATATTTGTAACTGGAAGATTGGCTGGTGGAGAGCTAGAAACATAAAGTCTGTGTGATACCAAGGCATAGTTAATGGTTTATTCAACAGCAACAATGACACAGAGGTGGAGCCTGGGGGTATTATCGAGCTGGTCGTGGACCGGTTTGCTGATGGAGAGAATAATGATACATAAATCAGTTCAGGGCAAAAACGGTCCTCAAAGTTGTGAGCAGTCATGTCTGTAAAGGAAGGGTCTTAAATTCATGGAAATGAACGGTATTTGTAATTGAAACAAAAGAATATAGATTCCACCTTTGCCCAAGTATGGATAACGGAAATAGCAATGAAGTTCAACATGGTTTCTGGCATTAAAGAATGGTCAGAGACAGTGACTTACCAGGAACACCAACAATAGCGAGGAGGGGATAGTAACCGGCTTGAATGATCATCAGTAGACCGTATATTCGCCATGTTAACAGGGCCCAAGACTTTGAAAGGTAGAAAAGACCCTCAGATAAACTCCTATCCATTGTTGTAACATTCCAGTCTATTGTTCTCAGATTCTGATCCATTGTTGTAACATTCCAGTCTATTGTTCTCAGATTCTGATCCATTGTTGTAACATTCCAGTCTAGTGTTCTCAGATTCTGATCCATTGTTGTAACATTCCCGTCTATTGTTCTCAGACTCTAACCGATTGTTGTAACATTCCCGTCTATTGTTCTCAGATTCTGATCTCTCTGCGCCCTCTCTCTGCAGCTGCTGATCCCTGTTAGTGCTTTGGCCGATGCTCACGCTTATACTATGGGATAACACACGGAATGGGGCCCCTTAGTAATAGGAGAGGGAAAGCCTCCTGTGAGACAATTAGAATCCATGGAGACTGACATCAATCACAGTCACTGAACAAACAGTTCCAGTTAACGCCTTAAATTAGAGAACCTTCAGTTCAATATAATAAGTGGACTTGTTTGGGTGACTTAATCTCTGGCTATTGGCCTTATCTCCGATTACACATTGCTCTGATGAAGTCAGTTGTGTGGGAGAATAATGGCTGCTTTCGTTTTTGCCGGTTAAATGATTCTACAGTGCTGCCCATGTACAATGCTGTAACCACCTCCCCCCTCAAAAAAAGTCAAGAGGTTGTTACAGTGCTGGTCTTTCCTCCACTAGAACAAGCTCCAGCCACTGGGCATAGTTGTTATGACCATAGAGAGGAAGTGTGGATTTGGCTGGACATTCCTTTCATTTATCTAAGAAGACATTTTTTTTTCAACACACTATACACTTTAGCTTTCTTTTTAATATATACTGAAAACCATCTGATTGAAGTTTATTTGCTTTAAAGTTGTAAAAATTTGATTTTGTAAACTGAGTCCAAAGCCAGACTTGGCATGAACAATGACCTTCTCCATTTAAACCCATGGATTAATGACAGAAAGAATATGATACCGGCTGGGAGACAGATAGGAATGAAGCAGTGGCAGTGGAGACTGGAGGGGAGTACAATGATCTCCCCCAGTCACTAGTTTTTGACCATCACTTTTTTTGGGAGGCAGAATGAAGTGTGATGCAGAGCAAATGGACAGGCTACATTTGGGAGATGAAAGGCCCAAAGACATTGTGAATAGAACAGGATAATTTTAAATGCGACGTCGGGAAATATATTTTATACGTAGACTGTTTAGTCACAGGATATACATGTTGATAGGATTCTTCATATCCGGACAGGATATTCGGAATTAAAAACAGATACAGCTAATAGATGTAGGGCTACAGGATGATTTCTGGACAATAACAGTAGAAATATAGCTCATTCGGGCCTCCTGCAGTAATGAAGAGCTGTGTGACCACTAATTTTCCTGTAATTATTCTGTGACATGTATTAAGGGGTGGCATCGTTGTTAGGACTGCTGCCTCACAGTGACTGGGAGTTGGGTTCGATTCTACCCTTAGGCGACTGTCTGTGTGCAGGTTGGATGTTCTCCTGTGTCTACAATGTGTTTTCTCTGGGTGCATCCATTTCCTTCCACAGTGCAAGGATGTGCAGGCTGGTGGCATGGCCATGCTGAATTGCCTGTAATGTTCACGGATGTATAGATTAGGTGGTTACAGGTGGAAGGATCTTGGTGGGATGCTCTGAGAGTAAGTGTGACCTTGTTGGGCTGAAGGGCCATTTTCTATGCTCTAGGGATTCTATGAAAAGTTTTCAGAGCATGTGGAGAGAGGCTTGTTCAATAAAGAACACAACATGTGTCATCATCAATAATCTATTCCTGTTTTTGTTTGCATGAAGTTCAGCTGTTTCTAAAGTATCTTTTCAATCAACATCAATTTCCTGAGATTCACGCATTTAGGAGGATATTCACAAAAAACAAAGTTTGTTTGGGAACTTAACGAAGAAACAGACACCATTTTTATACAAGTATCACCAGCACAACTTCCTTAATGGGAAAAGAAATGGACTATGTTTTGTCTGATCTGAACCAATACAGTGAAGCTGCAATTTCAGTCGACTCTCAAGTGTTTGGTTATGGTCATTACATGAGTAACTGTAAATTTTGTATGTTTGACAGGTTCCCCAAGTATCGATAACATATTGAGTTGTGATGACTTGCCATGAAATTAGTGAATTCAATGACACTGACATCATACGATCAATCCTCTGAAAGTAACCATTTGAAAACAAACAACAAATAAACAAAAGAGAAGTGCAGCACAGGAACAAGCCCTTCACCCTTTCAAGCCTGTGCTGATCGTCATGACCTGACTAAAGAAAAAGCATCTGCCCTCATTTCTTCCATATCCCTCCATTCCCTCTCTATTCATGTAACCATCCAAATGTCTTCTAATTTTTGCCAACGTGCCTCCTTCTATCATCTCTTATGGCAGTGTATTCCAAGCTCCTACCACTCCATATGAAAAATAAACTTTTTGCGCACATCTTGCTCAACTTTTGCGCTCTCACCTTAAACCTGTGCCCCTTTGTAATTGAAACATCAACCCTGGGAAAAATAAAAACCTCTAACTATCCACCCTATCCATGCCTCTCATAATTTTGTAGGCCTCTCTTCGGTCACCTCTCAGCCGCCGTCTTTCCAGTAAAAACAATCCCATTCTTTTTTAACCTTTCGTCATTGTCAATGACCTCGAGACTGGCCAACATCCTGGTGAACCTTCTCTGCACTCTCTCCAAATCTTCCACATCTTTCTGGCAATGTGGCAATCAAAACGTCGGGAATCACAGCCTCAATGTAATGTCATTCTCTTAGTGTCACTGGAGTCAGACTCATCCAGCAAGGTATTACCATTCTGAAACTTTAGACCCAACTATGAAAGCATGAAATATCTTGGTATTTTGATAAAAATGCATTCATCTGTGCATTGGAAGGCACTAGCAAGGGTAGAGTTTGTCATCCCCAAAAGCTCTGGGAAATTTGACAGAGGGCTTCCTCCTTGAACGTCTTCTATCTAAGTGGTGCAGATACAGACGCAGACCTCTGTGAAAGGGGATTCCAAGATATTTCAACTAGCTGACAGTGAAGGAACATCAAATTAATCCTTAGTGCCACAATTAAAGCAGTGTTGTCCACTTAATTTACAGTAAAGCAGTGCTCCTTGGTCATTCTAATGATCATACATATTGGCCAAGTTAGATTAGCGAATGTCGATTGAATGATGAATTGATGATGTGGTTATTGGTGCAGTTCATTAGAACAATATTTTCCAGATACAACCAGAGAGCAAGATATCTGGTAATATGCAATGGCACAGGATTCATCAATGACCTCATAGCGAGCACGCACCGAGGTATCAGTGATCACAGTGTGACAGAGTGTACTTTGAGGGAGGGATGGCTGGCTCTAAGATGACAGCTAGAAACCTATGTGTATGGAAACTGGTAACAGTGTGAAGTTAGGGCTGGCTGCAATGTATTGGTAAATTAGCTTAGGAGCTGGGTCAGTAGACTTGCAATGTTAGACATTTGAGGGGATATTTCAGAACATTCAAAAAGCAAAACAGCAGTCAGAAAGACTCAAAGAGAATGAAGCACCATCCAAGGCTAAAGAAGGATTTTAAAGATAAGGTGAACTTTCAATAAGAAGCGTTGAATTCCACAAAGGTATTCATATTCAGACATATGCACACAGGGCACATTTCTTAGGAGAGTACATTTTATATGCCTTCTTTTCCTCGATGCTACCAGTTCTGAAGAATAGTTCCTGTTCTCGAAACATTAACCCTGCTTTCAAAATGGAGCTGACATCATGCGACTCCTTGCGATATACTTAGAACAGATATAACCTGACCATTCCTTATTAATGTTCTTCATTTTAACTTAAATCTAAATCTGTAAAAAAAATAGTAATAATGCTCTTTTAAATGGGTTAAGAATGCTGCAGTTGTTCAGACCCGAGTACTGACGACGCTTGACTCGCAGCCCCAGGACAACAAATAATGTTGATCTTGCTGCCCTTGATCTCGCCTACTCCATGTCCTGTGCCATGTAACCAATGTACCTCTGTCTAGATCTTTACGCAAATTCTGATTTGTTTATCCTTGCTTACTATGATCTGCTTGTCTTGTTCCTAAAGAAAGTTTTTCACTGTAGTTCGGTACATATGATAACCTGTCAATCAATCATTTCCACAGATGATGCCTGTTGGACTGAATTTATCCAGAAATTTCTGATTTTGTTAGAGAACGTTGTTCCATTTTGATTGCTAGACTTCAGGAAGTGTGTAATTGCACTACAGGGTGCCCAGAGCCGATCAACAAGGATATTACCTGGGATTGACCATTTCCACTGAGAAGGCAGACAATCTAGGCTGGGTTGTTTTTTTTTCTGATAGCAGAGAAAGCTCATTGGGGAGCTGATTAACGTTTATAAAATTATGAAGGGCATACATACGGGAGATTGAACTGACCTTCATCTTATTGAAAAGGATGATTAACCTTCGAGTAAGATTAAAAACATGGGGCAGAAGGTTTACGGGAGATTTAAGGAAGATGTGTTTCTCTCGCAGATAGTTCTGGGCATCTGATATTCACTGCCTGAAAGTGTGGCTAAGCTAAGCATCATCAGAACATTTTAGGAGTGTTTAGATGGTCACTTGAAGTGCCAGATCTCACAGGGATAGTGTTGAAAATGGGACGAGGACGAACAGATATAAAAGCAGAAGTTGCTAGAAAAGTTTGACAGATCTGGCAACATGCGTGAAGAAAAATCGCAGTTACTTTTCAAATCTAGTGACCCTTCTTTCAGAGGATAAAGCATATTTTTATTGAAAGACACAAAAAAAATGCACCATAGCCAACTTGCTGTACTTTAAAGCTCGTGTAGGCGTGGTTCTAGGTACAATGGAGAGTGTATCAGACATCTATGGATCTATTGCCGTGCATTTCAAATGTTGTGATTTTGACTTCCACAGAGTTTTGGACTGTGTTTGAAGGAAGTCAATGATGATCTGCAAAAGCCGATTCATTGTCACTCCCTGTTGTCCAGCTCCCACTGCTGACCATGCGAAGTTCGTCAAATCTTCGGGGCAGGTTTTCTGGGAACAATACAGTTTGAAAAATATTCAGACTAGAATCGGTTGCCTACATGATAAACCTGCAAAGTTCATGAAATAGTATGACTGGCTCGCAACGCAACTTTCCCTTCCATAGTTGACATGTTACTTTGGACTTTTTTTGAAGGTGGAGATTGATAAATGTCTGGTTCCCAATGGTACACAGGGTTTTGTGGATGGGGTGAGAAATGTCAGTGAAGTTTAGATCAGCCATGATTCTATCGAATGGTGAGACTTGTTCCTTTAATTTAGTGATTTTTCCAGCTGAGAGTTTGAAACAAAAAACTGGTGAGGATGGTGTTAATTGACACCACTGAATATCAACTCATCAACTTCACGACACTTTGCTCACAGCTGGAATTTTTCAGCTTCAGATCAGGCAATGGAAGATTTACTGGAAAATAAAAATCAGCTCCTGTGACTTCCTCCAGTGATTACATTTCTTTGCTAAAGTTGTGACATTTAGGATTTTGGAATTGTCCACTCTATACAAAATTGTGGGCCATTAATACCTGTCCAGGAGAGAGGTGGTCCCAATACTGGTTCCTGGGAACAGCACTGTGCACCCTCCTCGAGTCTAGTCAACAATGTCACATCTCCACTATTTCAGGGATTTTCAATCCCTTGGCTTCAATTCTTCACAGAATTGGATTCAACAGACCTTGTCACTTAGTAATTCTTTAGTTGTGTTCTGCTGGGTACCATACTCTGGAAGATGTACTCTGCTGTTTACCGTTTCACTAATGCCAAGGAGAAGAGTCTGTTGCTCTGCACAATTTACTCAACAGCTTTCAGAAGCAAAACAAACTGACTCAAATGTTTCCTGCTATCTGTTACTGAAGCAATCTCTCAAATTGATTCTACTGTCACACAGGCCAACATGTAAATGCTGAAAATGTACATAAGTCAAAACTGTCCGCTCTCTCACATCCCTGCTCTCTCCAGGAGCTGTCAAGGTGCTGGCCTAAATTGCTTTCTCTGTTACTCTGAGAATGAAATGAAAAGTAAAATCTGTTTTCCGAGCTGGGAGCAACACCATGAAGTTTATACAGACCTAGTGCAGTGTGTCTGAATGACACGACTCCCTGCAGTAACTTTCCCTGCTGATTCAGGCAGCAGAGACCTCCCTGTGACATTGAGAAGATCACAGATACAGTTCCCTATTATTGGGAGGGATTCTCTCTTTCGTACCAACTCTGCATTTTTCACTCCGTCTCAGATGCAATAATTTAGACAAGGTTCCCAAGACAATGTCAGTTCCTGTGCAAACACGATCTCCCTCCTGCACTGTCTTCAACACTTTCCATACCTCGCAAGGACATTGACAGGGAACTGAAGAGCACGTTCATGCTGCCCTTCTCCAGCACTAGCTGCCAGTGGAAGGTGTCTTACTCCAGGCGCCAATCGACAGAGCTCAGCCCCAGATGAAGGGAGTAAGGAGTTAGAAAAGGAAGAAGCTGTTTTTAAAAATCAATGCTGCTTTCACTCCCTGAGGCAATGGGAATATCCTGAACTTACAGGAAAACTCACCTGGTTTAGTGTTAATGGTTCTGAGCTGTCTATTGATTCATTGATCGAGCGGTATGATTCCTGTTTTGTATGGATAGAGTAAACGAGAATGGTTTTGAGGGTTAAAAGCGTGGGCAATCTCTGGCATTTTCTGTCTTGCTCTATTCTTTACTGATGAAGTCTGATTTTGATGAGAACGAGGTCAGTCTGAGGTCCCTCGCGTTTGTTGCGGCGAATGTATCACATGTGCGAAAGAAGAAAGCAAGCTTTAAACAAAAGCCTCTGCCCGTGGTGAACAGACATCATGACGTGGAAAGTCCTGGATAAACGCAACTCTATTTATCTTCAAAGTTCCAAAATCCCAGTGTTTACTGACCCTGATCTTCGGAAGCAAGTTTCTCACTGTCTACTTCATCCAAACGCTAACGCCATGAAACCCCCATTTAATCTTCAATGCCCTAAACAGAACAACCCCAGTCTGTAGAATCTCCCCACAGAACTGAATTCTCTCATCCCTGGGCATGATGAAGACTGAGCAGTGCCATGAGAATTTAGGGGAAAAACAGTTAGTACGTGGGAACATGGAAATGATACGAAACGGAAACCCAGTCTGTGAACCTTTCAAAGTGCTTTGTGATCCAAGTGGAAGAAAATGATTGAATACCCAAGTGAAGAGAGCCCAGTCTCTTTGGGACGGACAAATAGCACCATTCTGGGAGCGAGGAGACAAAATGAGAGGAAATTGTTGTTGAAACTCTGAGTTGCTTTCAATTTCCGGAGCAACATTCGAGACACTTCACTCCGAGTAAGTCTCAGCTGGTTCAGAGCTCGGCAAGCGCACACAGGCAGGGCTCGTTGGTCTAGGGATATGATTCTGGCTTAGATTATGATATCGTGTAGATATGCAAAATGTCGCTGCGTTCAACTCCCAGACAAACCCAGGTTCTTTACCCTACACTTGCTACAATGCCGAATGAGCTTTCTGGAAAAAAAGCTCGTTTTGTTAAATGTGGTTGGATTGGCTAAAGTGGGAATGGGGCAGAGGTACTGTTGCAATGAACATGGAGAAAGGAAACACTTGTTCAAAGTGAAAACAAGTGTTCTCGGGCCTTTGCCAACGTTAACTGACTCTGAATGAGTGCTCCATTTGCATTATTGCTCATATCTGGGAGTGAAATGTCCATATAAAAATAACGAAAGCACTGCAGATACTGTAAATGAAGGACAAGAATAAATTTGCAGGAAAAGCTCAGTGGGTATGGCAGCAACTGTGAAGGAATAAAAGACAGAGTTAACTTTTCGGGTCCAGTGACCCTTCCTCGGAACAGAGTCATTGGACACGAAATGTTAATTCTGTTTTATCCTTCCCAGATGCTGCCAGACCAGCCGATATTTTCAAGCAAGTTTATTTTTCTTTGGGAAACTACCGGAAGCGGGGCTGTGAGGTGATAAGAGACAGCGCTGAACAGATTCACATGAATGGGGCCGTGTATGAGGAATGTAGGCTATGAAGGTAGACCGGAAAGTTGGGAAAGTTGTCCTTGGAGAACAGAAAGCTGAAAGTTGGTCTGCTTCAAGTTTTGAACAGAGGGTGTTTGGGTCTGGAAATCACAGTCTGACAGTGCGCAAGACGCAGATTCAATCGATACAAAAGGAAATTCGATGGTTAGTTTAAAAGTAACGAAGTGCAGAGTTACACTGAGAAGGCCAGAGAATAATATTAAAGGAGACACCCATTTACACATTGTGGAGAGCAGCACAGCCAAGTTGTGCTGCATGGCCTCCATCTGCATTGTGACAAATTTTGTGATTCTGATTGAAATCAGAGTTCGACCAACAGAATGTTGGAAATTAGTCAAAGGTTACATTTATACTGCTGACGAATTTTCAGAAGCAGGAAAGGAGCTCTGAGTTAATCTATCTTATCTCAAATGATATTCAAGCGTACCTGTTAACAACTGCGGATTCTGCAAAACTGAAACAAAAAAAAACAGGAATTGATAGACAACCACAAGTCTGGCAGCATCTGTGGACAGAACGAGATAGCGCTTCAGATCAACTGATCATTCATCAGAACTACGTTAGTTATGCATTTCTACACTGTAATTCCAGGGAAATAAGAGCATTTATTTGTTGAATCAGCATATTTATCACAATATCTTCTTTGTTTCCAACAGTTAACTCAACAACTTTAAAAAGGAATTATTGGCTCTGATGCAGTTTCCATTGCCCTGAGCTGGGGAAAAGCTCTGCTTAAATTATTGCCTTTCCCTTTTCTTTTCTGTCCCTGAGCAGACATGTCGAATGAAGAATTGATCCTTTCAATGTCTCCCTCAAAATGTGTCTCTATTTGCCTCTCTTTGTCTTTGTGTATCCACTTCAGCTCCTTACAAGTTCCAGTGTTTGGCCCATCGCCTTTAGTGCACTGAAGTTTTGAGTGCAAATTGCAATGAGTGTATCCCTGTATTCCACGAATGGGACTGAAATTTGAGAAGATAAAAGTACGTGTCAGCTGCCTTGAAGTAATCATCCTCATGTTAAGCAACAGAGGGAGATACATAGATATATCCCCAAGAGTGACAGAGACCTCACGATTATATGTGCTCCATCTCCTTCATAACCACACTCTGTTGTCATACACAAGGTTCCCTGACAAAAGGCAGCTTGATGTGGAACACGAGCAGTTTCTCCTGACAATGAGAACCGTTGCCATGAGCTGGGACATGAAATGGACAGTGAGCTGAAGTAGCCCCACACTCAGGTTACTCATTTACCTTTCAATTCCAATTTTCAATTTCCAAAGCCCAGAGATGCAATCACTTCAGCTGCTGGGAACTTGACAAAAACAGCGCTGGGGACACATTCATCTTTGGAAGCAATTTGCAAGAGTAGAAAAGCTGTGAATTACACTCCAGCGAGGGAGGATAGAATGTTTCAATCTTCCAAACCAAAGTCAGACACTGTATCTATTACACCACTGGCTCCACATGTCTGGCTGCAGCTTTCATGCTGTCCAATTGTGATATAATCAGGGATATCAACAGAAGTATATTCGCAAGGTGAATACCCAGCAAAGCTAATCGCCGGCACTGCTTCACTTCAATATTCTCCACTTTGTTGAATTTCCCTGGCAAATAAAACACATTTGACCCCAAATGCCTGCTTCACTGTCACCCGTCTCTCTGGCACTCATTTCTCTGCCGGAACTTGCCACCGTTTTACTCGCAGTCATTGCAACGTTCCGCCTATCCCATCTTTTTTTGAAAAAAATTATCTCCTTTCAACTTGAAAATGTTCCTGAGTCTTGAAACCTCCCATCCGAGGGGAAAGACAACTTCCATTAGTACTAGCCACACATCTCATTATTTTATAAACTTCTGTCAGATTGCCTCTCAGTCACCTAAACGCCAGCAAAGGACGTCCAAACCTATCCAGTCTTTCCATATAACTCAAACTTCCATACCAGGCAACATCCGGGTCAACCACTTCCAACACTCACTCACTTAATAATATGCCTGCTACAATTGTGTGACCGAAACTCTGCACTATATTCCAGAAGAGGCCTCACCAACGACCTGCACAAACTCAACATGACTTCCCAGCTCCTAACCTCAGACGACTGAGCAATGAAGGCAGGCGTACCAAGGGCTTGTTCAACCACCCTGTCTATATGTGACGTATACTTCAAAGAATTATGTACCTGTTCCCCTAGGTCCCGAAGAAGGCACCTTAACAGTGAGACAAAGCCTGTGGGCATGTCGGGAATAGCTTTGAATTTCTTTGACTACACGTGAAAAATTTATTGTACACATGCAGCTGAATAAGATTGATAGTTCATTCTCCATGAAGCATTATAAATGGAACTGAACATGTTTTCAATTAAAAAGTAAAATTAGACCCTTTCGAGTCGAAAGGGAGCTGTTGCTCAGAGATGCAATTCCTGCTTTAAACTGGTGCCTTAAAAAATGACCACATTCCGATGATTTGAGGTACATTTCATACTTTCTGAACTCCATCCAAGAAATTCACAAACAAAGATTTTTCTCTTTATTTGCATTTTGAACCCTCCCTTCTTCTCAGCAGAACTTTATTTTAAGCTGATAACATTTCCAACGAAAGTCGAATGTAACATTCGAACGGCTGAATGAGATAAATCTGATTCATTTTTAATTATTTCAATGACCTGTGCAAGTTGCAGCAAAGGGAATAAATTGAAATGAGCTAAACAGCTTTTTCCCGCAATTTAACTCACTGCAGTCACCCTTGTGAGAAATATCTTTGAGCTGAAAAAACATCACCTTCATTTCTCTCTCCGCATATCTTTCTTTGCATTGTGAACACTTGCAGGATGTTTATCAATCATTCAGTCATTTCCCAATTCACAGAAACTGGTGTTTTTTTTTTCCACAAACCTTGCTCAGAATTGACTTTGCTCATTACCCTCTTGTGCCACGACAAACTAAAATTGCTCCACCGGAGGCTTGAACTCACAACCTCAGCATTGCAAATGCTTCGATACTGT
Organism: Stegostoma tigrinum; assembly: GCF_030684315.1. NCBI lineage: Eukaryota > Metazoa > Chordata > Chondrichthyes > Orectolobiformes > Stegostomatidae > Stegostoma > Stegostoma tigrinum. Next base: position 2,180,754 of record NW_026728600.1, on the reverse strand, counting down.
CACTTAAGAACCAGGATGTTGACCAATTGTGCCACTGGAGCGGGATGCTACAGGGTAACTCCATATTTCAGATTATACCTTAATGGTTGGCAAATTGACTGAGAACTGGGAGATGATTGCCTTCACCGTGGTTCCTAAGTTGTTCGAGAAACTTGCTAAAATACACAGTTCTAAACTGCATTGAAGTGCATATTTTCAAGATTTTCCTCTACTGTCCCCTGAGCCCTTGATGTTTTTAGTCTGTAGAAATCTGTCAATCGCATTCTTGAACAGACTTAATAACTGACCTCCACAGTCTCTGTAGCACCGACTATCAAAGCCTCACCTCACCGTAAGTTATCTCCCCTCAGTCTGCTGTTTGGAGTATGTTCCTATTGTGGGAAATTAACTTCACCACGTACCGAATGCTGCTCCTGGCATGCCCTCTAGCACTGCCCTCTTTTTACACTTGCTCAAGTGTCGTCCTGATCGTGTCATGGCTGCGTGTAACTGGGCTCAGGAAAAGAATACAGAGCAATGCCTAGCAAGATAAATTTTGTTGGTAAAAAGCAGTTCATGGAGCTTTCTGCTTTGTTTAGTCTATTTGCGTGTTTTGCATTATTGAGAATTTTGAAACTCTGCACCTTATACACAAGTGCGGTTCATGAATATCTATCCTGAGAGGCTGTTGTGAATACTGACTCCTGGGAACAGCGCAGTTGACTCTCCTCGAGTCAGGTAAACAATTCCTCACAGATAACGTTACGTTCCCCACTGTCATGGGCCCACGAAATTCTTCACTGAATTCTGTTCAGCAACAATTCACCAACCTTGCAAAATTGACGCAACCGACAGGACACACGCTACGTCAGCCGTAATCAACCTTCACCATTACTTCATTCAACGACACGTTCCAAGACTTTCATGAAGAGTGAAAGCATAAGGATATAACACAAAGGTAAATTGAAATTCACATTTAAAATTGTAAATTAAGAAGTGGCCAGAACTGGATTTAGAATATCATGTTTTGCACCACAGCTAGAACTCGAGCCCGACAGTTGAGAAAACTACCCCTGAATCCCCAACATTTACATGGCAACTTGCTCCATGTGCCCAGTTGGAAACCCATGTGAAGGAGCAAGCTGTCGGATACAGCGCCTGTGAGCATCCTCCATTGTCTGACCTAATGCTGCAACAGGAGCTGTCCATTACAGATGTGAGAGCAGCGGGGTAAAGGTGAGAAACTGGATACTCAGTGTTGTCGACTCACCAGTCTCATCATCATGATAGCAACGTTTAAGAGGCATTTAGACAGACACGTGAACAGGAAGGTAACAGAGAAATACGCAACCATTGGCAGGCAGTTGGGAGCAGTTCAGTTCAGAATAGCGTTCGGCACAGACCTATGTTCCAATATTTTGTGTTCCATGTTATTGTTGACAGTTTTCTGCCTGAAACAACACTGAAAGATGGGAACATGGGAACAGGAAGAGGCCATTCTATCCGAATCCGCTTGTTCACCATTTCTTAACATCATGGCAGATGTAAATCTTCGGTGATTTTTCTGATCCCATCCTTACAACTCCCATTGAGAATTTGACAGTTATATATCTCAAAATACGTTGAAGGTGACACATCAAATGAATAACTTGAATGCTACGTTGGATTTCCCGATAATTATGCTGGTTTGTCAGATGTCAAGACCATTCCGGTCGATCTCTTCTCTGAAAATTGGCGTGAAATGGCAAAGTTTCTCTTTCATTCAATGTATGTTCTTTGGAAGGGAAGTTGAAAGAGATGATGGGAGGGAAAATCGTGTTCCTTCTCATTATCCCATCTCAACATCCCAACACGCATTATCCAGTGATACACAGAAGGCAGATTCTGTATATATTGACAGAACGTAAAAGGCGATCACAATGCCAAAAAGGCGCTAACGCGACGGGATTGTTTTGTGTTGAAGAAGTGAAAAGCTCTCTCGCCTGAGAAACCTTCATGTCACTTGCTGAGGACTGAATAAGAGAGAAGGTGTTTCACCGGAGCTCATGAGCCTCACTTTCCTATTCCTCCTTGTTTAGCTTTCCTTGATCCTTTGCGAAAGGAAGAAAAGAAAATGGAAACAATATTATTTCATAGCCTGGCTTGTCCTTTCTGCAGTTTCAAGTCCAACGTGGCTTCGACTCAAAAGCGCACTTGAGTATTAGTTTCTGTACAAGAACGCGAGTCAAAAGGATCAAGCAAGCGTTAGAATTCAAGAACGACAAATCATGTTGTGAGGCTGTTCGAACCTCGGTGCAGGTGTGAGCTGCTATCTGCCTTGTCTTTCTCCTTAACCATCAATTTTCCTGCGCGGCATTCTAGTCCTGGGCACAAACAAATGTCAGACGGCAGCCAACTGATTTGGATGCCTGTGTTTGAAAACAAGGGAAAGCAACTCAATAAAATTTTACGAAAGTCCATGGTGCTTATTTAGAGACGCACAAAAGGCAGTTTATGAACACATTGACAGATTGTAAAAGGCTATCAGAGATGTCAAAGTGATGCCTACAGCATGCAATTGCTTTTTTGTTCAAGAAGCAAAAAGCCCTCACGCCTGAGCCACCATTACTTCACATCCTGCTGACTGATTAAATTACATGTTGTTTCACTTGAGCTTCATGTGGCTCGCTTTCCTATCTCTCCTTGTTTAGACGTTCTTTATCGTCTTTGATATAAAGAAAAAAAAATTGGATGTAACATTAATTGGTAGCCTGTTTCGTCATTTCCTCAGCTTCAATACCAGTGTGCCTTTGACTTGAGAGAACACGTTAATGCTAATGATTCTGCGAGAGCACAAGTCATGAGGTTCATCTGAGCCTGTAAACTCCTTCACTCCTGTTGTTGGCTGAATGAGCCACTATTGCGTCCGCTGCTAAGAAATGCAAACATGTTTCTTTACCCCAAAATGTGGCTGAGGGCTTCTGGTTTCAATTCACGCATTTTGAGACATGGCAGACACTGACATAACTAAGACATTCAGAGGCTACCTTGAGGTACATTTGACAGAAAGGAATGCGCGGTGCACTGCAACACAGGCAAATCAACCTTGAGCTGGAACGCTTTCTCACGAAAAGCAAAGGCGACACTACTCCACTACAGAAAGGACGAGGGCACGCTAAATGCACTCTTAAAAGGGATGACCATTTCTGCACATTCAGGACGAGGAAGGAAAGAAATTTAACAAAGATTCATACTGCAATGAAATAGAATGATCCTCCTTTCCACAGCAAAAGCCGATATGGGCGACTTCATTCAAAGAAAGGTTGGCTGACAAGAACGCTCACCCCATGTCCATCCAGGAACCTATCGCTGTAAAAGAAGGGCACTACTGTTTCTGCCAGGCTTCGAACCAGGGACCTTTCGCGTGTAAGGCGAACGTGATAACCACTACACTACAGAAACACACCCGCTTTTCTGCCCTGCACACTGACCTTTCTACAGCATTGAAATTCACAGCTGTTTAACGCTTCACCTCTCTGTTTCAAATGGGTCGATGTAGTCCAGCGTTATTGGCATTATTGAAAAATAAAAGATATCATGTAAACCTGCCCAGAAAATATTCACGTGGTCATTGCCAGTGGTGCAGGTTTTGGACTGTATGATGATTCTGAACAGGCTGGGGCAGTTTTCTCTGGAATGTCGGGGGCTGAGGGACGACCTAACACAAATTTATAAAAACATCAGGGATATGGACATGGTAAGTAGTCAAGGTCTTTATCACACGGTGGGCGGGTCCAAACCTGTAGGGTGTGTAATTAAAATGAGGGGCAGAAATTTAAAAGCAACCTGAGGGCTTTTTCTTTTTGCCCAGAAGGTGGTGCAAGTATACATTAAACTGCCAGACGAAGTGGTGGAGCCGAGTAAAATTATTACACTTCCAAGGCATCTGAATGCGTGTGTGAATCGGGAGGGTTTAGAGCGAGGGTTTAGAGCGATCAGAGATGTCAAACTGATGCTAACAGCATGCAATTGCTTTTTGTTCCAGAAGCGAAAAGCTCTCACGCCTGAGTACCATCACTTCACATCCTGCTGACTGATTAAGATAGGGTTAGGGTTTGGGTTGGTGTTCATGTTCTCTTGTTGTTAGTTTCCTTCCTGTTTGTCCGATGTAGTGTTTCTCACAGTCTCTGCAGGGGATTCTGTCGATGACATTGGTCCTGTCCGTGGCGGCGAGTGGGCCTTTAGTTCGGGTGAGCACCTGTTGTAGGGTTGATGTGGGTTTGTGTGCCACTCTGATTCCCAGCGGTCTTAGAACTCGTGGTGAGTTCTGATGTGCCCCTGATGTGTGGAAGTGTGATGAGTGTGTCGGGCATGTGGAATCTTTATAATGCTGTTCTGTAGGCATCTCCTGACCCAGTTCTTTGGATATCCATTATCCTTGAGCAACTGGCTACAAAAACACATGACCAATACTCACTCATCTCAAGCCACATGGACAAGGAGAAGTGCGACTTCGACTGGGGCAAGAAGATCCTGGGACCGGCGAACCAAAGACAAGCATGAGAATTCCTAGAAGCATGGAACTCCACGAAGCAGGCTATTAATAACCACATTGAACTCGGCCCCATATACATTCCACTACAGAGGAAACCCGGAAGTGAGGCAAAACATCGCAATGGACCCCAGAGTTTAAAAGCCAGGCGGGAAAACACACCGACGCATCATCAGAGGTTGCACTGAGGAGATTACCAAGCACAGTAACGAAACGTCTGCGGAACAACAAGCCAGCTCAGCGAGCCAACCAATCTCAACATAGTCATCATTAGATTCTTAAGTCGAGATTTTTGTTTTAAAAAATCAAAAGTCACCATATGTTGTGGCAAGATTTGAACCTGGATACCCAGTAAGTCCGTTTGCAACCAGGAAAAAAAAACACAGATACAAGCACATATGAGACACACGTCAACATGACCATTGTATCTTTTGAAACTCCAGAGGGTGAGACAGAGAGAAAGTGGGGAAGGGAGTAAACTTAGTTACAATGGATTAATCCCCAAAACAACAGAAAGCCCACTGGAAAGAGCCACAGGCACAAACACACAGCCACAGGGACACACACTCATACACACACTCAGCTACAGATGCTGGCACACAGCTACAATCACACAGTGAGAGTTCAACAGAGACACACTAATACAGAGACAGAAACACACAGACACATGTACACACACGTGTGTAACAAAGGCATACAGACATTGCGACAGACGCATACAGACACATGTACACACACTGAGACAAACATGTGCATACAGACGCTGACACACAGAGGGAGAAAGGGATGGAACGAGTTGGAGAGAGAACGTAAAAGTCTACAACTCTTTCTCAATTGCTCCCTTGTATTCAAAGTAATGCATTGGCTCCCTCTGCTGGCCGCCTCACGCTACTTCAGAGGGGCGGCTGAAGCGTGAAAGCCATCAGGGATTCGGTCAGAGGGAGAGGGTCACTCACGGCAACAGCAAGAGACGCAGGCGCACACACACACAAACAGATTCACACTATGCTGGTGTGGAGAGGATTTTAATTATGCTGAAGCTCCTCAGCGTAAAACATGCTCATGTTCAAAAAGATATGTTTTCCCTCGGCAAATGTGGAAATGTTTTGACTTTGGACAATTTTCCTAACATTATACACATTAAATAGAGTTTTTCTGCTGCAACTGTATCCAGGCGCGTCCGGGTGAAACGTTTTGTAAAGAGACATGGTTATTTTATTGCACTTTTTGCAATTTGTAATATTTTATAATCTACTCTCTCAGATCCTAATTGGGGAAAGTATTCAAAAGTGAAGGGTATGAGACCAGCAGTGGGTTTGTTCATCTTTCCTTCTGTTCATATTTGAGCGGCAACATCGATCGGCCAAGACAGCTGTGTGTCTCCAAAGACAAGTGTTTGAAGCTCGAAAGAACTGCACCTGAGAGATTCACAGGCTGCGTTGCTTTCTCAAAAAAATCTGCCGCTTGTGTAGTGGCGTGAGGGGACCGCCAGAGGGTGGCATTGTATCACTTTAAACACCAGAGGGAGGGTGAGACTTTGCTGCATCACTTTTAAATTAATTAGTTCATTCGTTCATTTAAACTTACCTCCAGCGAGTCTCACTGTAGGCAGAGATAGGCATACAGACACAAACACGCAGAGACACACATATGCACACACATCAACATGATCATTGTATCACTTTAAGCACAAGAGGTACAGACTGAGAGAAAATGGGAGGGCGGTTAGCCCATTTCAGTGGATACACCCCGAAACAACAGAGAGCCCATTGCACAAGAGACACACACAAATATAGGAATACACACACCCATATAAACTAACACACTCACGCACACACACACACACAATCAGAGACATATTGAAACATGCATATACACACAAAGAGACAGAGACACACACAGATACATTGATACACACACATATATACATAGACTCAGAGACATACACATAGAGAGACAGAAATACAAACAAATATTGATACACACGCCGACAGACAGAAACAAATGCTTACAGACCCACAGAAACACGTACACAAACAGACATGCTGACAGAGACACACACAGGCACACTGACACACATACACACAGAGAGACATACACATTGGCAGGCACTCAGAAACGTATGCACACAGACAGACGCTGGCACACGCAGACAAACACACGGCAACACAAGCATGCAGACACACAGAGACAAATACACACGGGCACACACATACACATATAGAATGATAGTCACTTGCAGACCCACTGATCCACACACATACAGACTCAATGACACACACACGCAGACAAACTAACAAACACAGAGACACTCACACTAACTTACTGAAGCACGCAGAAGCGTATAAATACAAACACTTTGACACACATATAAATACATACATACAGGCTCACTGGCACATAGACAGATGTACAGAAATATACACACTCATAAGAAACACTGGCACATACGTACAAACACACAGACAGACACAAATGCAGCCCACAGATACAAAATTTGTGCATTAATTGACACTGCCCTGACTTTAATCATCATTAACACAATTTCTGTCAAACAGATAAATCCCAGGTTTTTCTGATGAAGTTTCAATGAGAAAGTGGGATAGATCTTCTGATGCTGCCTGGCCTGCTATGTTCCTCCAGACCCACTCTGTGTTCCCTCTGAACACAGCATCAGCAGTTCTTACTATCTCAGAATGAATAAAAGGGTGTTGTAGATAATAAAATGTGAGGCTGGATGAACACAGCAGGCCAAGCAGCATCTCAGGAGCACAAACGCTGAGGTTTCGGGCCTAGACCCTTTATCAGAAAAGGGTGTTGTAGCTGGTTTGAAACTGTAGCTTTGTCTCTGTGTGTATTTCAGGTCTGGGGGCTGTGTGTGTGTGTGTGTGTGTGTGTGTGTGTGTGTGTGTGTGTGTGTGTGTGTGTGTGCACGTGTGTACACGTGTGTGTGTGTGTGTGTGTGTGTGCGCATGTGTGTGTGTGCGTGTGTGTGTGTGTGCATCTGTGTGTGTGTGCGTGTGTGTGTGCATGCGCGTGCTCACGCGCGAATGAATGTGACAGGCAGAGAGTGAATGTGTGAGAGGGGAGCGGAGGGACAGACAGGAGACATTAGACTGAAATTCTGAGTTGCTCCTTTCTCTCACACCTCCTCCCACCCCACTTTCCCCTCTAATCTCACAAAGAAACTTCTTGGTTTACTCCATACTGGGTGGTGGGGCTTTGGGGGGGGACATATTGCAGGTAGTGAGAGCTGGGAACATGCTGGATGTACTGGGATTTGGGAGAACAGAGGGGTTTGAGTGGTAGACCTGTGGCTTTAAAAACCAGGTCTTGGCGGCTGTAGATAACACAATGAGGAGCTGGGGAAGCACAGCAGGCCAGGCAGCATCAGAGGAGCAGGAAGGCTGACCCTTCTTCAGAAACGGGTGAGGGAAAGGGAACTGGGAAATAAATAGAGCGGGGAAAGGGTGGGGCTGGGGAAGGGAGGTGGGCTGGTGATAGGTGAGTACATGTGGGCCGTGCTGGGGATTGGTCAGTGAGGTGGGAGAAGTGTGCAGGTGGGAGAGAAGATAGATAGGTTGTGTCAGGTCAAGGAGGCAGGGATGAGAGGGAGGATTGGTCATGAGATGACGCCTGGGGTGGGGAGATTTTGAAACTGGTTAAGCCAACATTGAGGCCATTGGGTTGTTGGCTCCCAAGGCAGAATATTATATGTTGCTCCTCCAGTTTCTGGGTGATAGCTTTGTGACACTGGAGGAGGCCTAGGATGGACATGTCATCCAGGGCGTGGGAGGGGGAATTGAAATGGTTTGTGACTGGAAAATGTTGTCGTTTGTCACGATTAGTGCGCAGGTGCTACACAAAGTGGCCTCTGAGCCTCTGCTTGGTCTCATCAATGTAGAGGAGGCTACATTGGGAGCAGCGGATGCAATAGATCACATTGATGAATGTGCAGGTGAGCCTCTGTCTAATCTGAAAGTGTTTTTTGATTCCTTGGATGTGGGTGCGGGGGAGGTGTAGGGGCAAGTGTAGCACTTCCTGTGGTTGTAGGGAAAGGTGCCATGGTTGGTGAGGCTGGTGGGAATGTGGAGCGGATGAGGGAGTCGTGGAGAGCGCAGTCCCTGCAAAAAGCAGATAGGGGTGCGGAGGGAAATTAGTTGTGGGGCTGGTTTGCAGGTGGCGGAATTTGTGCAGAATGATACATTGGATACAGAAATTAGTGGGATGATATGTGAGGCCAAGGGGGATTCTGTCTTTGCTTTTGTTCGGGAAGGGGATATGAGGGCAGAGATGTGGGGAACGCAAGAGATGCACCGAGAACGTTTTCGACCACTGAAGGGGCAAAGTTTTGGTCCTTGAAATAAGAGGACATCTGGGATGTTAGGCAGTGGAATGCCTCATCTTGGGAGCAGATGTGGCAGAGGTGGAAGAATTGGGAGCACAGGATGCATTCTTGCAGGAAGGTGGGTGAGAGGAGTTGTACTCTAGCTTGAGGCTACCTAACTCAGGTCTACTGCCCAGGAACCCCCCACCTACGTCTAGCACACCACCCACACGATCCACCTCCTCCATCACTTCCTATTCCCTGGCCCTCATCATCTCATCTTAACCATGGACATCCAATCCCTGTGCACTTGCATTCCCCACATGGCCAAAATGTGCTCCACTTCTTCCTCTTCCAGAAGGCCCAACCAGTCCCGCTGCACCTACATGGTTATCTGACACTGACACAACTTTCCTGCTCCTCTGATGCTGCCTGGCATGCTGTACTCCTCCAGCTCCACACTGTGTTATCTCTGACATTGGCAGTTGGTACTATCTCTGATGAGAAATTGCGAGTGTGTTTGTGTCATTGGCCCATGGGGAACATTTCTTGAAAGCAGTCTCACCATAAATTGCAGTATTTTGGATTGGAACGTACACGTGAGCAAACCCATTGGATTTCTAACCCATCACAATACCACTCAGCCAACATTAAGGCAAAGTTTGCTGCTCACAGTCGCCTCTTGCATTGGATTTCATCTGCAAATATCGCTGTTGAGCGTTGGCGGGTAAAAATCCCAGTTAATTTCGGTCATAAATCCTTACCATTCCGAAAATATCGCATGGCCTTTCTGTTTTCTCTATTATGTTTCCCCTTCTTTATTAGGAAAGAATCAGCTTTGTTGTTTCTAAATGTGATGGGAGCAGCTAAGTGGATTTTTTATTGCGTACATTTACTGTTTTTCGTTTGTTAATCAACAGTGAGTAGAGTTCCTTAAAAAAAAATGTTGTTACAGAGATCTGTGTCTTGATTAAATTTTTAAAAATATAAAAACTTACATACTAAACCAGCCTGGAACAGTTTTTTTTTCAAAGCAGAAAGATTGTGTTGTTTTCTGGGTCTGTGGATCGTTAAGATGCAAAAATGGCCTTCAGTAGAGTAATGTATTCTCCCTGTCAGATGTGGGAGATTAGGAATAGTTTCAATGTTACTGATGATTATGTCTGCAGGAAGTGTGTTTGATTAGGAAGCCTATCGGGTCACATGGGCAAGCTGGAGTGGCACTGAGAGGCAATGAGGAATTTGCAGGAGTGAGGGGATATGGTGTATGGCAGCTGCAGGGAGGGGCATAAACCAAAGATGCAGACAGTTAGTTGGGTGACCTCCAGGAAAGTGAGACAGAGACAGGCAGTGCAGGAGTCTCCGGTGGCTATCCCTATCTTGCAGCACTGACAGATAGGTTCCTGGTACAACGACTGCCTATAATGTGACACTAGTTTCCAGGCCACTGAATGTGATGGGGCCTCTGTAATTAGAGGCACAGGCAGACATTTCTGCAGCTGAGAGTGAGACATCAGAATGGTGTGTTAGAGATAATGGGAACTGCAGATGCTGGAGAATTCAAGACAACAAAACGTGAGGCTGGATGAACACAGCAGGCCAAGGAGCATCTCAGGAGCACAAAAGCTGACGTTTCGGGTCTCCATCTCAGGCAACCAGCTTGTAACTGATGTCCATTTCAAGCCCACCGACTCCCACAGCTACCTAGAATACACCTCCTCCCACCCACCCTCCTGCAAAAATTCCATCCCCTATTCCCAAATCCTCCGCCTCCGCCGCATCTGCCCCCACGACAAGACATTCCACTCCCGCACATCCCAGATGTCCAAGTTCTTCAAGGACCGCAACTTTCCACCCACAGTGATTGAGAACGCCCTCGACCGCGTCTCCCGTATTTCCCGCAACACGTCCCTCACACCCCGCCCCCGCCACAACCGCCCCAAGAGGATCCCCCTCGTTCTCACACACCACCCCAGCAACCTTCGGATACAACACATCATCCTCCGACACTTCCGCCTTCTACAATCCGACCCCACCACCCAAGACATTTTTCCATCCCCACCCCTGTCGGCTTTCCGGAGAGATCACTCTCTCCGTGACTCCCTTGTTCGCTCCACACTGCCCTCCAACCCCACCACACCCGGCACCTTCCCCTGCAAATGCAGGAAATGCTACACTTGTCCCCACACCTCCTCCCTCACCCCTATCCCAGGCCCCAAGAAGACATTCCACATTAAGCAGAGGTTCACCTGCACATCTGCCAATGTGGTATACTGCATCCACTGTACCCGGTGTGTCTTCCTCTACATTGGGGAAAACAAGCGGAGGCTTGGGGACCGCTTTGCAGTACACCTCCGCTCAGTTCGCAACAAACTACTGCACCTCCCAGTCGCAAACCATTTCCACTCCCCCTCCCATTCTTTAGATGACATGTCCATCATGGGCCTCCTGCACTGCCACAATGATGCCACCCGAAGTTTGCAGGAACAGCAACTCATATTCCGCCTGGGAACCCTGCAGCCTAATGGTATCAATGTGGACTTCACCAGTTTCAAAATCTCCCCTTCCCCAACTGCATCCCTAAACGAGCCCAGTTCGTCACCTCCCCCCACTGCACCACACAACCAGCCCAGCTCTTCCCCTCCACCCACTGCATCCCAAAACCAGTCCAACCTGTCTCCGCCTCCCTCACCTGTTCTTCCTCTCAGCCATCCCTTCCTCCCACCCCAAGCCGCACCCCCATCTACCTACTAACCTCATCCCACCTCCTTGACCTGTCCGTCTTCCCTGGACTGACCTATCCCCTTCCTACCTCCCCACCTATACTCTCCTCTCCACCTATCTTCTTTTCTCTCCATCTTCGGTCCGCCTCCCCCTCTCTCCCTGTTTATTCCAGAACCCTCACCCCATCCCCCTCTCTGATGAAGGGTCTAGGCCCGAAACGTCAGCTTTTGTGCTCCTGATATTCTGCTGGGCGTGCTGTGTTCATCCAGCCTCACATTTTGTTGTGTTAGAATGGTGTGTTACCTCCCTGGTCCCAAAATCATGCATATCTTGGAGAGGGTGCAGAATATTCTCACAGGTGAGAGGGATCAGCAGTGGGTCATTTCACACATAAGAATTAAAGACATAGGAACAGAAATGGACAGGATTCTGGGGAGGGAATATAGGAATTTGAGCAGGATTTTAAAAACTAAATCCTCAAGTGCAGAAATACCTCAAACTCTCCCAGTGACACGAGCCAGTGAGGGGAGGAATAGGAAGAAAGAGTAGATGAATACGTGGCTGAGGTACTTGTGCAGGGGGGATGAATTGACATTTTTGGATCATTGGAATGTCTTCTGGAGTAAAAGTGACCTGTAAAGGAAGGATGGATTGCACCTGAATTTGAAGGGGACTAATGTACTGCCAGGGAGATTTGCTCGAGATGCTCAGGAAGATTTAAACCAGTAACTGGGGGACAGTTTTGGGAACCAGGGAGATATTGAAGAAGGATATCAGTCTGAGGCTGGTACAGCTGGGAAAAACAATAAGTCAAACAGACAGTGCAGGCAGGAACAAAGTCGATTATTTCAATGAAAAAGACCTCACAGTTAAGGCAGATGAACTCGGAGCATGGTTCAGAAAATGAGACTGGAAGATCATAGCAATTGCAAATATGTGGCTCAGAGATGGACAGGAATAGCAGCTTAATATTCCAAGGTAGAGATGCTGTAGGAAGGATCACAGTGGGGGTGGATAGTGTGACAAGTGAAATTGGGAAGTGATTTTTTTTTAATGAAGGATAACATTACAGCTGTATTTAGGGAGGATTTGCCAGAGAGGACATTCAGGGAAGTTATGTGGATGGAACTGACAGATATGAAAGGGATGACTACCTACCTGCCACTGTACTATAGACACCCAAACAGTCAGTGGGAAAGTGAGAAACAAAGTTGTAAGAACATCTCAGTTATCTTCAAGAATAATAGTTGGTTATGGAAGGGGGTTTTAACGATCCAAACATAGACGGGGACTGCCATCGTGCTAAGGGCTTGGATGCAGAGGAAATGGTTAAGAGCATACAAAAAAAAGTCTGATTCAGTATGTGGGTGTACTTTCAAGAGAAGGTGCAAAGCCTGACCTACTCTTGGGAGTTAAGGCAGGGCAGGTGACTGAGGTGTCAGCAGGGGATCATTTTGGTGTCAGTGACGATATTCTTTGAGTTCTAAAGGAGTGATGGAAAAGGATAGACCGGATCTAAAAGTTAAAGTTTTGAATTGGAGGAAGGCCAATTTTGACAGTATTAGGCAATAACTTTCAAACTTTTATAATGGGGGGGGGAGGATGTTCGAGGGTAAAGGGGTGGCTGTTGAATGTGTAGCCTTCAATCATACAATGACGAGAGTCCAGGTACAATATGTTCCTGTTTGTGTGAAAGGCAAGGCTGGTAGGTGTAGGACGTGCTGGATGACTAGAGAAATTGAGGTTTTGAACAAGAATAAGAAGGAGGCGTATGTCAGGTATAGACAGTAGAATCAAATGGTTTCTGACAAGACGATAAAGGCAGTAGGAGTGAATGTAAGTGGGAATTCAGGAGGGCAAAAAGGGGACATGAGATAGCTTTGGCAAATGAGGTTGTGTTGTATTCAAAGGGTTTCCACAAATATTTTAAGGACAAAAGGGTAACTGGGGAGAGAATGAGTCTCCTTAAAGATAAGCAAGGCCACCAGTTTGTGGAACTGCAGGAGATAGGGGAGATATTAAGTGAGAATTTTACATGAATGTTTACTATGGAGAAGGATATGGGAGACAGAGAACATGGGGAAATAATTAAATATCTGATAAAATGTCCATATTACAAAGAAGGAGGTGGATAAATCCCCGGGACCTGATCAAGTGTACCATAGAACTCTGAGGGAAGCTAAGGAAGTGATTGCGTTGCCCCTTGCTGAGATATATGTATCATCGACAGGCACAGGAAATGTGCCAGATGACTGGAGGTTGGCTAGCATAACTATTTAAGAAATATGGTAAGGAAATTTGAGGGAACTATAGACCAGCGAGCCTGACAATCAGTGGTGGGAAAGTTGTTGGAAGGATTCCTGAAGGGCAGGGTTTCCATGTATTTAGAAAGGCAAGGGTTAATCAGGGTTAGCCAACCTGGCATTGTGCATGGGAAATCTTTGACTGCTTTTTGGAATAAGTAACAAAGAGGATTGATGAAGATAGAACAGTAGACATGATCAAAATGGGCTTCAAGTAAGGAGTTTGACAAGGTACCTCATGGTAGACTGGTTAGCAAGGTGAGATCACATGGTATAGGTGGAGAATTAACTATTTAGATACAGAGTTGCTCAAGGATAGAAGAAGGGGTGGTGGAGGAGGTTTGTTTTTCAGACTGGGCTGTGACCAGCAGCATGGCACAAGGATCGGTGGTGTGTCCACAGCTTTTAGTTACGTATATAAATGAACTGCAGGTGAACATAGGAATTATGGTTAGTAAGTTTACAGATGACATCAAAACTGGCAGTGTAGTGGATAGCAAAAAAGGCGACCTCAGAGTACAAGGAAATCATTCTCAGATGGGTCAACGGGCCAAGGTGTGGCAGCTGAAGATTAATTTTGATAAATATGAGAATCTGCATTTTGGAAAGGCAAATCAGACAAGGACTTACATCAGTTCGCAACAAACAACTGCACCTCCCAGTCGCAAACCATTTCCACTCCCCCTCCCATTCTCTTGATGACATGTCCATCATGGGCCTCCTGCACTGCCACAATGATGCCACCCGAAGGTTGCAGGAACAGCAACTCATATTCCGCCTGGGAACCCTGCAGCCATATGGTATCAATGTGGACTTCACCAGTTTCAAAATCTCCCCTTCCCCCACTGCATCCCTAAACCAGCCCAGTTCATCCCCTCCCCCCACTGCACCACACAACCAGCCCAGCTCTTCCCCCCCACCCACTGCATCCCAAAACCAGTCCAACCTGTCTCTGCCTCCCTAACCGGTTCTTCCTCTCACCCATCCCTTCCTCCCACCCCCAGCCGCACCCCCAGCTACCTACTAACCTCATCCCACCTCCTTGACCTGTCCGTCTTCCCTGGACTGACCTATCCCCTCCCTACCTCCCCACCTACACCCTCTCCACCTATCTTCTTTGCTCTCCATCTTCGGTCCGCCTCCCCCTCTCTCCCTATTTATTCCAGTTCCCTCCCCCCATCCCCCTCTCTGATGAAGGGTCTAGGCCCGAAACGTCAGCTTTTGTGCTCCTGGGATGCTGCTTGGCCTGCTGTGTTCGTCCAGCCTCGCATTTTGTCGTCAAGGACTTACACCCTTAATGGTAAGGTCCTGGGGAGTGCTGTTGAACAAAGAGTCCTTGGAGTACAGGTTCATCTTTCCTTGGAAGTGGAGTCACAGTAGATAAGATAGTGAAAAAGACATTTGGTATGCTAGTTTTGGTCACTGCATTGAGTATATCAGTTGGGAGGTCATGTCGTGGCTGTACAGGACGTTGATTATGCCACTATTAGAAGACTGTATGTAATTCCGGACTTCCTCCTCTAGAAAGGATGTTGTGAAACTTGAAAGCGTTCAGAAAAGATCTGCAAGGCTGTTGCCAGGGTTTGAGTCTTTGAGCTAGAAAATAAGGCTGAATCAACTGAGGCTATTTTCCCTGGAAGCTGACGGGCAATCTTATAGAAGTGTTTTAAATCACAAGGTCATGGATAGGATAAAGAAAAAGGTCTTTTCCCCAGGCTGTGGGAGTCCAAAACTAGAGAACATAGGTTTAAAATGAGAAGGGAAAGATTTAAAAGGGAACTAAGGAGTATCTTTGTCACACAGAGGGAGGTACATGAACAGAATGAGCTGCCAGAGGAAGTGATGGAGGCTGGTACAATTGGATGGGGATATGAATAGGGAGAGTTTAGAGGAATATAGGCCAAATATGGGACTAGGTTTATTTAGGACTTCTGGTCGGCATGGCCAAGTTGGACTGAAGTGTTTGTGTCTGTGCTGTATATCTCTATGACTCGATTTTGTTAATGATCTTCCTCTTGTATGTGACCGAAGATCCGTTTGGATTGTATCTCACACTATCCCTGATATGAGTTACGGTTCAGAGTGCATTCTCTCTCTCAGACACTGAGGACCCAACTTTTATGTCCCATTGATTTAGAGAATAGAGGGGTTAGTGCATCAAGCTATAACCTGCAATTAGCTTACCCCTATCTGAGTGATGCGAGGAACAGAGGGGTGAATATATCTCATACTGTATCCTTCCACGGCCCAGCCTCTCCCTGTCCTTATGTTGTGAGGAATGAGGTACCAATACAGTTTGTTGTATTTATACAAGTTTGTCTTCATTTAGCCTGAGACAGGAGCTGATCACAGTGAAAGCACATTCCAAAGTTGAAGAACCTTGTGCATCAGATCAAGGACAGAGGGGCAAAATGCAAATACTGTTCTCACATGTTACTGAGATTAAACTTGGCTTCAAATATTCGTCATTGTCATTACTCATGAACTCACTGGTATTTCAGCATGTTGAATTTCACAGTGAAACTCTTCCCACAATCAGTTCAGGTGAACGGCCCCTTCCCCTGTGTGAGATCAGTGCTATACAGTGAGTTGGGATGACCAGTTGAACCCAGCCCCACAGTGAGGCCACCTGAGCAGTTTCTCATCAGTGTGAACACATTGATGGCTCACCAGGTCGGCAGAGATTTTGTAGCACGTCCCAGAGCCTGAGCATTTATTGTGTCTCTCCTCTGTGTGAACCTGTTGGTATTTCAGCAGGTTGGGTTTCTAAGTGAATGCCTTCCCACATTGTGAGCAGATGAATGGCCTCTCCACCGTGCGAATCCACTGGTGATTACGGAGGGGACATGATTGTCTGAACCCCAGCCCCACAGTGAGAGCATCTGAAGGGCCTCTCGTCACTGCGAACACATTGATGGAATGTCAGGATCCCAGAGCTTTTATTGCACTTGGCACAGTCTGGGCATTTATAAGGTCTCTCCTCTGTTTCAACGTGCTGGTGACTCAGCAGAATTGCTTTTTGAGAAAGTGTCTTCCCACATCCTGAACATGTGAGTGGCCTCTCCCCAGTGTGAATCCACTGGTGTTCAATGAGGGTGGATAGTTGCTTGAAACCAGACTCACAGTGAGAGCACATGAAGCCTGCCTGTCTTCGTGAATACATTGATGGGATATCAGTGCCCTGAGCTTTTAATGCACTTTCCACATTCTGGGCATTTAAAAAGTTACTCCTCTGTGTGAACATGCTGGTGCTTCAGCAGGTTGGATGATTGAGTGAATCCTTTCCCACAGTTGGAACAGATGAATGGCCTCTCCCCAGTGCGGCTGTAGTTATGTTCTAACAGGGCGGCTGATCTGCTGAAGCCTTGACCACATGTAAATGACGTGTACGATTTCTCCCTGCTGTGAATGGTGCTTTTTCCTTCTATGTTCAAATTTCAATACTATCCAGGATACAATAAATTGGCAACTCTATCAGATCCTGAAGTGATACTTGGTATTAAGTCTCCTCTTTGCAAATCATTCCCTTCTAATATGCTGTGAAACTGTTTGAAAAAAAGAAAGCAAGTGTAAAGACAGAAGATAGGAAAAAAAACGACACTATGTAGGAGCAGAAGTAGGTAATTCAGCCCATCGAGTTTGCTCTCAGTATTCAATGAGATCAGAGGTGATATGATAATCCGAAACACCACTTTCCTACCTTATCCCCCAACGCTTGATTCCGTTTTTGATGAAAATACCTTATCTCAGCTTTGAATACACTGAGCAGCCAGCCTGTTCAGCGATCTGCAGTAATGAATTGCACAGATTCAGTACACCCCAAGAGAAGGAATTCCTCCACATCTCAGTCTGATAAGATGATTCCTTACTCTGATCCTCGACTGTCAAAAAAGGAGGACCAATCTCTTTGAGTCTATCCTGTCAAGCCCAATGGAATCTTTTGTCTTTCAGTAATATCTTGTCTCATTCTTCTAAACTGCAATGAGTACAGGAGTAATCTGCTCAATCTCATCTCCTGAAAAAATTTCTCCCCTTGTCCAGGATCAATCGTGTTAAAATTCCCTGAACTGCCATTCTAAAAGTATGGGGACTCAAACCATTCGCAGCATTCCAGGTGTGATCTGACTCGCGTCATATACCGTTTTAATAAGCCAACCCCATTCCCTTGAAAAAAAGGTCAACAGACTATTTACCTTCCAGATTACCCCAAACCTGGATGGTCGCTTTTTTGTCTTTTAAGA
The DNA here is from genome assembly GCF_030684315.1 of Stegostoma tigrinum. Classification (NCBI taxonomy): domain Eukaryota; kingdom Metazoa; phylum Chordata; class Chondrichthyes; order Orectolobiformes; family Stegostomatidae; genus Stegostoma; species Stegostoma tigrinum. The sequence goes on along the minus strand of NW_026728600.1, from coordinate 2,162,649 downwards.
ACAATGTCCCACAATTCTCTCTGTAATGCAGCTTTCTGCAGTGTTTTTCCCGTAAAAATAACAGTCACCTCTCCTAGTTTTATGTAGACTAGATTAGATTAGATTCCCTACAGTGTGCGAACAGGCCCTTCGGCCCAACAAGTCCACACCGCCCCTTGGAACATCCCACCCAGACCAATCACCCTCTAACCCACACACCACTGAACACTATGGGCAATGTATCATGGCCGATACACCTAGCCTGCACATCTTTGGACTGTGGGAGGAAACCGGAGCACCCGGAGGAAACCCATGCAGACAAGGGGAGAATGTGCAAACTCCGCACAGACGGTTGCCCGAGGCTGGAATCGAACCCGGGTCCCTGGCGCAGTGAGGCTGCAGTACTAATCACTGAGTCACCGTGCCAAAATACATAAACCTCAATTTTCCCGCATTATATTCCACCCACTGAGATTTTATCTGCTTGCTAATCCTTTTTCTATCCCTCTGTAGTTTCGTTGTATCATCCCCACTTCTTGCTTCCATCAATTTGGTGTTACCTGCGAACTTGGCCACAATACATTCACTTCTGTCTTCCAGGTGATTAGTATATATTGTAAACAATTGTGGGCCCAGCAATGATTCCTCTGTGGGAACGCACAAGTTACAATATGCCATCATGAAACTGCCCTCTTTATTCGACTCTCTGTCTTCAATTCATTGTCCAATCCTTGAAAAAATATCCTTGACTAATAGATATGCCCAACAGTGTGGGTTCTTGTGTTGTTACTGTATGAAGTAGTCTCAAATACAATACCTTACCAAAAGCTTTTTGGAACTTCAAATATATTTCATCTGTTGGTTTCCTTCTTCTTTATCTTGCATGTTTCTGCCTAAAAATAATTTAATAACCATGTTAGCTATGATTTCCACTTTGTGAAATCATGCTGACTCTTCTTAATTCTTTCATGTATTTCTGAATGCTCTGTTATTCCAACTTTAATACACTCTAGCATTTCTCAATGAGAGACCAGGTTGTGAAATTGAGTTGAAGTTGTAGGTCTGGGCACTCAGAAAAGGGGGTTATGAAAGCTACCGATTGTCATAAAGGCCCAAATGGTGCGCCTGTGTCCTTCCACAAGGCAACCTGCCACCCGGTCTGGTCATAGGGGATCTGGCCTGAACTGGATGGCTAGGGTTGATGGATTGGTTAAAGAGAGAGGTCTGGAAGGAGGACATGGTGAATGAGAGGGGTACGATCGACCAACAGGTACCATAACATTAGCCAAAGCCCCCAAACCAGCCATTTCCAAAACCATTTAGGACAAGACTTACGTGACCATTGTTAACTCAAAGCTCTTTCTAAGTCACACAATGCCCCGACATCCAGTGCAGGATAAATAGAAACCTCCTCTAATTCAGTTGAGAACCTGGGAGCATATTCTGTGCAAGAAAGATGTTAGGAATCACTTCTGTACAAAAACAGTGGTAAAGGGGTGGTAAAGGTTCAGAACTAGCTTCCATAAATGGCCGTTGATGCCAAACACTCAGTTGTTAGTTTAAATCTGAAACAGATAAACTTCTGTTCAGCAAAAGTATTCTGGGATGTGTTCCAAAGGACTTAGGTCTTTGTAACCTCGAGATTGAATGGCCCTAAAACACTCCTGACCCTCCTTGAATTTTCAACTTCCCTGTGATCCTGAGCCTATCCAACACTCTGCTGCCCATGCGCTCATTTGCACTGAGTCTTGTTTTCCTCACTCTGAGCTTACTGAGCTGAAGAGCTTGCCATTTGAGAAAAAGCTACATTTTGAAGAAACAAAAAAAAAGTTCTTATCCTTGTTTGCAAATCCCTCGATGATAGCAATCATTTCCATCTCTAATCTCTGCCGGCCACACAATCCCTCAAGATATCTGCCTAATTTGCCTCATGCTAATCTTTTCCGCATGGTCAGTTAATCTTCCCACCAATGAAGGACTTGGGTTCAGTCTAAACTAGTTTTAAAAATCAAAGCAAGAAATAATTAAAGTAAGGATGTTGGTTCAGACGATGTGTTGTAACTGCTTTATATGTGCACCAGTGGACCCCATTGTGGTTCACAGTGGCAACATTCACAGCGAGTGTTGGTTACTTGAGGAACTCTGGCTCAGATTAATAAGCTGGATCCTGAGCTCTGAACACTGCCACACACTCAGGGGAGGCAATGGTCTAGTGGCGTTATCGCTAGACTATTAATCCAGGTAATGTTTTGGGGACCCAGGTTTGAATCTGACCACAGCACATAGTGGCATTTGAATTCAGTAAAACATCTGGAATTAAGATTTTAATGATGACCTTGAATCCATATTTGATTGTCGGGTAAAAACAAAACGCTAATGCCCTTAGCACAGCACTGTGCTAAAGGCGTGTCATTCAAGATGGGAGAATGTAAAATAAGAGTAGTTGTAATCAGGGATAGTGCTGTCAGGGAAATAGACACTTCTCGGGTGCCAGAAGCAGGAGCTCCAAAGACTATGCTGCCACGTAGTGTTTTTGCTCAGGATATCTCATCCTCCTCCAGAGGAACTTGGAGTGGGAAAGGAACGGGTCTGTTGTCGACATAGACAGAAAAGAGGAACGAGATTCTGCTGCAGTCATATGAGCTGAATTACAGAAGACAACCAAAAAGGTAATAATCTCTGGATTAATACCTGATCCATAAGCAGGCTTGAACAAGGACAGCACCAGTAAAGAGTTAAATACTCGACTGAGATTTGTGTGGAAGACATGGGTTCCAATTAATTGGATATTGACGTCAGTACTGGGGAAGGACGGCGTGGTTTTGATGGGACAGACACCTCCTGAATCATGCAGGGACCATAGTCCTGGTGCATGACATAACTAGGGTCTGTGGATAGGACATCAAATTAAAATCATGGTGGTACAGGTTCAGTTGCATGGAAAATTGTGGAAAATGTTAAAGTGAATGGGCTCAACTCAGATTAAAGTTTCCAGAATAGGTAATAGGACAGAACGAATGGAAAGGGTCAGGAGGCTAACTTCTGGCAGAGAAGATAAGGGGGACAACTGTGAGAAGAAGGTCAGGCAATGTAGGACCAAGGGTGCTGTACTCAAATGCACACAATGTATGATGTAATGTAAATGAGCTTGTAGCACAGATTGACATTGACAGGTACAATGTTATGGGTTTCACAGAGACGTCGCTGCCAGGACATCGAGGTTGGGAGCTAAATATCCAAGAATACACATCCTATAAAAAGATGGACCAATGTGCAGAGGGTGTGATATTGCCTTTTTTACGAAGAAATGAAATTAAATTGAGAACAAGAAAGAAGGTAGAGTCATAAGGCATAGAATCCATGTGGATGGAGTTATGGAATCACAAAGTAAAAGAGAGCAGGATAAATCTTGCGGACAGGCCTTCCAGGAGTCTTCGGGATGTGAGGAAGAAAGTATAAAGAGAGAGAAAAGGCATGTAAGAAAGGGACTATTGCAATATTTATCGGGGACTTCAATATGCAGATGGATTGGGAAAATCAGGTTGGCAGTGGACCTAAAGAAAAGGGATGTCTGAAATCTGTAAGAGTTTTTAATGGAGCAGCTTGAGTCAGAGCTCAATAGGAAGAGGCAATTTTGTATTTAGTGATGTGAAATGAGGCAGATTTTATTAGAGAGCTCAAGGTGATGGAACCCCCGAGGAGGTAGTGACTATAATGTAATAGAGTTCATCCTGCTGTTTAAGGCAGAGGAGAAAGAACAAGATGTAACAGTGGTACAACTGAATAAAACTAACTAAAAAAGACATGAGGGAGGAGTTAGCCAGAGTTGAAGGAAGAAGGAGCCAAGGAAGACAGTGAAGCAGCAATGATAGGGTTTTTGGGGATATTTCAGGTTGCACTGCAAAATTGTGAGTCCCAGTTCAGGAATTCTCTTAAGGTGAACATACATGCTGAGTTGGCAGTTCGGAAGGCAGATGCCATTTTAACACTTATTTCAAGAGGCCTAGAATACAAGAGTAGGGACACACTGCTGAGGCTGTATCAGCTTTGTGCAGACTGCATTTGGAAGATTGTGTCCAGTTTTGGGCCCTGTATCGAGGAAGGGTGTGCTGGCATTGGAGGATGTCCATGGTAGGTTTACAGGGATGATCCCAGGATGAAGGGTTTGCCATAAACATAGCAGTGAGAACTCGGTCCACATATGATGGATTTTAGAACTATGAACGGGATGTAGGAAGGATGGAAAGGGAAGCACAAGAGGAGGAGGAGTGGCATTTTTGATTAAGGAAAACATGAGCGCTGTAACTCAAGAAAATATTTCTTGAAGCAAACAGTGATCACCTTGATGGGATTGTACTATTGGCCCCCCAACAGTAAGAAGAAGACATAGGAACAAATATGTTGAGAGATCTCAGGAATATGTAAGAATAATAAGATGGTAAAAGTCGGTGTTTGTAATTTTTCAAACATTGACTGGCACTAACATAGTGTTAAATGTTTGGAGAGTGAAGGATTTGTTAAACATGTTTAATTTTATTTGGACTGGAGGCCAGTCACCAGGTGTGTTCAACTGGGATTGGTTCTGGATCCTCATTTGTCTGTCATTTATATGAATGATTTAGATGGGAATATAAAAAGCATGGCTAGTAAGTTTGTGAATGATACCAAATTTGGTGGCATAGCAGACATTGATTACAAAGGGATCTTGATTAAATGGGTCAATGCACTGACAAACGGCAGATGCAGTTCAGTATGGATAAATGCCTGGTATTGCTACAACAAACAAGGGTATGGCTTACATAATTAATGGTAGGGCCTTGGGTAGGATTGTAGAACAGAGGGATCGAGGGATGCAGGTACAATATTCTTTGTAGTTTGTGTCATATACAGACAGGGTGGTTAAAGAGGTATTTGGCACACTTGTTTTCATTGCTCAGTCCTTCGGATGTAAGAACTGGGATGTTATGCTGTGGTTGTACAGGATATTTGGGAGGCCTCTTCTGGAATACTGTATCCAATTCTGGTTGGCTAGTTACAGGAAGGATACTTTTAAGCTGGAGAGTTTTCAGAAGAGATTTATCAGGATGTTGCCAGGTATGGAAGGCTTGAATGACAAAGAAAGGCTGGATAGCCTGGGACTTCTTTCACTGGATTGTAGGAATTTGAGAGGCAATCTGATAGAAGTTTATAAAATAATGAGGGTCTAGATAGGGTTAATGATATTGTCATTTCCTTAGGATGGGGAATTTCAAAACAAGAAGGCACATTTTTAATTGAGAGGAGATACACTTTAAAAATACAGGAGGGGCTTTTTTCTCACAAAAAGACTGGTTTGCATGTAATATGAACTTCCTGAGGAAGTGGGAGATATGGGTACAATTACAGCATGTAAAAGACATTTGGCTAAGTACATGAATTGGAAAGGTTGGAAGGGATATGGGCCAGGAGCAGGCAGGTGGGACTAATTTTGTTTGGGATTATGTTTGGCATGGACTCATTGGACTGTTTCCATGCTGTATGATGATCCAAATGTTCCTACTACAGAAGGAGCAAACTTTGACCTTGTCTTGGGTGATAAGGCAGAGCAAGTGGCATGATGGAAACACTTAGGAGTTGGAATAAACTATAGAGATAACGCTCAGTATTATCAGGAATTAATAAATAAGGATGGAGAGTGTCAGAAGCACAGTGCACAAGAAAGTATTAAAAGAGAAAAACAAATTAATACAACTTATTTAAAAACCTTGGACCTAAAAACACACAGCATTTGGAATAAATTGATGAACTAACAGCACAAAGACAGATAAATAGGTCTGACCTGGTGGTATTACTGAAAAATGTTGAGAAGAAGATCAAGTTTGTGGAGTTAACTGCCCATGGGTACTCAGTATTCCGAAAAGATAGAGAAAAAAGTAGCAGGAGGTGGAGTCGCTGTATTGCTTAAGGATGATATCAAGGCTGTATTCGGAAATGCTATCGGCATGAGGGGTCAGAATGATAAGTCAGTCTGGGTGAAATTGAACAGTAAGGGAAGAAACATCTTGGTAGGACTAATTTTCAGCCCCACCCCACAGTCCTTCTAAAGTATAAGGCATAGTATAAACCCAGAAACAGTGAGGCCTTGAGGGAAAGACGCAATAGTAATTATGTGCCGTTTGTACATGCATATTGACTGGATTAATCAACTTGGCAAGGGTCGCCTCAAAGCACAACTCATAGAGTGAAGAGGGATTGTTTCTCACAGCAACATGTCATGAGACCAACCAGAGGACTGGCTACAAAAAAAAACAGAAGGTGTTGGGAAAGCTCAGCAGGTGTGGCAGCATCTATGAAGAAAACAAAAATCACAGTTAACTTTTCAGATCTAATGAACCCTTCTGAGGTTTTTCACTCCTCGTCCTACTCTTCCTTCCTTATACTTCTGCATCCCTTGCACTGCTCTTTCTGCTGCTACATACGCTTCCACTGACCATCTCCCTTCACACTCCTCTGCTGCCACCCCCACTGTATGTCACACCACTTCCCCAATATCTCCCACTTTATCATCTCTCCCTTTCCATTTTTATCCTCCGACTAGGATGATGGAAGCTGCTGATTTCCATGTTGCTATTGGTTAGCAGTGAATGATGGCGTTGAAATTGGCAATGCCCAATAGGAGCAGACAATAGTGTGTGTTTGCCACTGTCCGATGCACTGGAAATGGGATCGTTCTGTTCCCCATGGTACAGAGTGAAGCTTCATTCTGTCCCTCTGAGATGGCAGTTCACCAAACTGCCTCATCACGAACAGGACAAACGTTGCCTGACAGAATCGGAAGTCCATGCCTAAAATTGCTTTGGAATATTGTAAGGTCAGTGAGTACGTTGTTCAAACAAACTATATTCCAAACTTTTGCCCTTTATTGTTTCAGGTGATATTCCAAAGTCATTTGAAATGAGATCAGAGTAACTTCCCATGCCACCAGTTGTATTTGATTCATTGCGGCTTCTGAGACCTCGAACAAAAATGTGATCAATGGGAATAGAAGAGTATCCTGCACTGGTAATGCCCTCAACTGAGAAATGGGAAATGCAATCTCTGCAAGTTATCATCCAAGTCACGTCATCTTTCATAGGGAGTAAATTGCTGTTGTTTCACTATAATATGTTAAAAAAAAATGTCGAATCCTCTTAGAGACAGCTCTGTGCATACACCCGCACCACTTAGATTAGAAGAGTTTCAGGAAAACGTTTCTATGTCACCTTGTTGAGAGCTGTTGGTGATGACAAATAAACTCTGCCCTTGCTAGTGTTTGCCAGAACCCACGGATGAATGTGTCCTTTTAAAACATCAAGATAATTTATATTTTCACAGCTTAGTATAAAATCTCAGAAAGGTAAAACTTTGCCAGATGAGTGTAGCCCCGGGGACATCAGGAGCACGGCATGACATTGAGGAAACAATCCCCCTGTTTTCAATCAGTTACTTTCAGAGGACTAATCGTGCGATATCAGTGCCACTGAGTTCAACCTTTTCATGGCAATTTATCTCAATGCAACACATCATCGATATTAGGGATCTTTAATACATAAAGTTTGCAATGTCTCATTTATAGAGAATTACCGAATATTTGAGAGTCAACTCAAATGGCAGCCTTACTGTTCTGGTTCAGATCAGACAAATTACATCCAAAAGGGATTTAAAAAAAAAGAAAAGCTGGAATAAAAATGTCAGATCAAGGAGCATCTGAGCAGAGAGAAACAGAATTAACTTTGTAAGTCCAATATGATTTTGTCAGAACAGGTTCATGTCAGATTTGGTATGTTAATTCTAAATCTGTCTCTAGATGTTGCCACCTTGACTGTGTTTCTACACTAATTTCCGTCTGTATTTCAGATTTCCATTTCTTATATTTTGCTTTTCTTAATGGGGGCAGATGTTGAAATTGGTTACATTTGGGTCAATACAGTCCATTCCTGTTTCCATTAGAGCTGTTGTGCTGTTTACACTTGTATTACACTAGAGTCTGTTTCTTCGTCACATTCCAAAAAAAAACCTTTTTGCTAATATCCTCCTAAATGCATGAATTGCAGGAAATCAATTTTGATTGGAAAGATAATTTAGAGGCAGCTACACTTCATAAGACACCAGAAATAGATTATTCATGACAGCAAAGTCTGTGCCCTTCGCTAACAAAGCTTGTCCCCTCAGGGTCTGAAAACTTTTCGTACATATCTCAGAATTATTACAGAAAAGGTGGTGGTCACTCAACATATCATCTCTGCACTTGCTGGGAATGAGCAATATCCCTCCCAATATGGTCCATAAAACTTCCTCTACCCCTAACATTTTGAAATCTTTGTCTGATTTTAATTCTGAATACCTTGTGCAGGTGTGAACAATCTGTATACCCTGTGATTAAACAGTGTATACATAATATATAATTCCCTACATCATATTTAAATGATCGTGTTGTGCTCACATTGTTGTTTGGCATTCCATCTCCCAAATATAACATGTTTCCTTGTTCTGCATTACATTCCATTCTGTCTGTCAGAATCAGTGTTGCTTGAATACTGGTGACATTGGGATATCACTGTACTTCCTTCCAGTCTCCGTAGCCACTGCCCCGATTCCGCTCTGTCTCGGAGCGCATGTCATACTCATGTCCCTGACACATTAATCCATGGGCTTTAAAGAACAATGTCATTTTACACATTTAGCTTTAAACTGAATCAATAAATGTAAATGTTACTGCTTTAAAGCACAAAAACTGCAATGAAAAACATTGAGTGTTGAAGACACAAAATCACTCTATTACAGCAGTGAGGGGAACATCCAGACAATCCGCACTTCCTCTGCATGGTCAGGGAACTATGCCCAGTGACAATATTTTGGTTGTGGAAGACTGATCAGCACAGTCACAACATTTTGCTTGTGTTTCTTTTTCAGGTTGTTGGGGCGTTGGTACAGGTGGTTAGAACATTGTACACGGAGAACACAGCAGAGCCATCTGAACTACAACAAGAAAACATCCATCATTTTCCTTCACCAAAGGCTTTCTTAGAACAATTTGTGATGGGATATAAGACCAATAGTCAACGATGTTAGCATCCAATCCAGCCCAGTTGTTATTGTGAACTGAAAGTGTTGTATTGAAAGGGGTTAACTGAAACTGTTTGTTCAGTGACTGTGATTGATGTCAGTCTCCATGGATTCTAACTGTGTCACCGGAGGCTTTCCCTCTCCTATTACTAAGGGGCTCCATTCAGTGTGTTATGCTATAACATGAGTGGAAGCAACAGCTACATCACTATCAGGGAGCAGCAGCTCCACATAGAGGGAGAGCAGAGATCAGAATCTGAGAACAATAGTCTGGAATGTTACAACAATGGACAGGAGTTTATTCTATGGTCTTTTCTATCTTACCAGGCATCGGTCAACAGTACCAAGTCGGATAAGAGCTGTGCTGATGATTATTCAGGCTGGTCACTATCCTATTCTCACTATTGTTGGTGTTCCTGGCCAGTCTCTCTATCTCTGCTCAATTATTACTTCCATAAAGTATATTCAACTCCATTGCTATTTCTGTTACCTATATTTGGCAAAGGCAGAAACTATTATCTTCAGTATTAATTCAAACATCCCGTCAATATCCATGAATTTCAGACTTGTCCCTCACACACATCTGAGAACAAGACTGTCCACAGTATTGAGGGCATTTTTTGACTTATATCTCGCTACTGTCTCCATCATCAAACCTGTCCAATACCAGTTCCATAATATCCCCACTCTCTCCCTCTGCCTTTGTGCTTTTGCCAATAAACCATTATCTACGCTAGACTTTATAATTCCAGCTTCTTTTCTGACCTGTCTTCCAGTTACAAATATTTTGATCATACTGTTGTTCTTTTCTCCAAAGTTACTTCACAATAGGGACACCAGGTTAGAGTAGTTCCATCCCTGGGCAGGTAATAGAACATAGAATATTACAGCACAGTACAGGCCCTTCGGCCCTTGATGTTGTGCCGACCTGTCATATCGATCTCAAGCCCGTCTAACCTACACTATTCCATGTACGTCCATATGTTTGTCCAATGGCGACTTAAATGTACCTAAAGTTGGCGAATGTACCTAAAGTTGGCGAATCTACTACCGTTGCCGGCAAAGCTTTCCATTCCCTTACTACTCTCTGAGTAAAGAAACCATCTCTGACATCTGTCCTATATCTTTCACCCCTCAATTTAAAGCTATGCCCCCTTGTGCTTGCCGTCACCATCCTCGGAAAAAGGCTCTCCCGAGCCATCCTATCTAACCCTCTGATTATTTTATATGTTTCAATTAAGTCACTTTTCAACCGTTCTTCTATCTAACGAAAACAGCCTCAAGTCCCTCAGCCTTTCCTCGTAAGACCTTCCCTCCATACCAGGCAACTTCCTAGTAAGTCTCCTCTGCACATTTTCCAAAGCTTCCACATCCTTCTTATAATGCAATGACCAGAACTGTACGCAATACTCCAAGTGCGGCCGCACCAGAGTTTTGTACAGCTGCAGCATAACCTCTTGGCTCCGGAACTCGATCCCGCTATTAATAAAAGCTAAAACACTGTATGCCTTCTTAACAGCCCTGTCAACCTGGGTGGCAACTTTCAAGGGTCTGTGTACATGGACACCGAGATCTCTCTGCTCACCTACACTACCAAGAATCTTACCATTAGCCCAGTACTTTGCCTTCCGGTTACTCCTACCAAAGTGCATTACCTCACACTTGTCTGCATTAAACTCCATTTGTCACCTCTCAGCCCAGCTCTGCAGCTTATCTATGCCTCTCTGCAACCTACAGCATCCTTCGTCACTATCCACAACTCCACTGACCTTAGTGTCGTCTGCAAATTTACGAACCCATCCTTCTACGCCCTCATCCAGGTCATTACAAAAATGACAAACAGCAGTGGACCCAACACCGACCCTTGCTGTGCACCACTAGTAACTGGTCTCCAGGATGAACATTTCCCATCAACTACCACCCTCTGTCTTCTTTCAGCAAGTCAATTTCCGATGCAAACTGCTATATCTCCCACAGTCCCATTCCTCTGCATTTTGTACAATAGCCTACTGTGGAGAACCTTATCGAATGCCTTGATGAAATCCACATACACCACATCAACCGGTTTACTCTCATCTACCTGTTTGGTCACCTTCTCAAAGAACTCAATAAGGTTTGTGAGGCATGACCTTCCCTTCACAAAACTGTGATGATTATCCCTAATCAATTTATTATTTTCTAGATGATTATAAATCCTATCCCTTATAATCTTTTCCAACACTTTACCAGCAACTGAGGTAAGGCTCACTGGTCTATAATTACCAGGGTTGTCTCTACTCCCCTTCTTGAACAGGGGAGCCACATTTGCTATCCTCCAGTCGTCTGGAGAGACACAGGTTATTACACTAAAGATACTGTTTCAATTCCTACCACAGTTGGAACAAAAGCAAATTTCACAAATAACATTCATAAAACCAGGAGCATTTTGTCTCCTTACACTGATGTCTTTTAGGAAATAAACCTATCGTTATTACCTGGGCTGGATTATGTGTGAATTCAGACCAAAAGCAAAGTATTTGGCGATATACAGCCTTGTGGAATGGTCACAGTCAGGGGCAATTAATGACAGTGAACATATGCTGTCCTTGTCAGTGTTGTAAACCTCACATGAAAAAAAAACAAAATCAATGGTTAAATTAAACAAAGAGCAATGCAGGAGACCTGAAACAAAAAAAGAAACAAAGTACTGAGGAAACTGAGCAAGTTTGGAATCTTCTGTCAAAATAGAAAGAGAGTTAGCATTTTGAGTCAGCTAACCATAGATTAGAACTGAAATCAGCGGGCAAATATTATGTTTTATTTTGGTGACAGGGACGTTTCTTTTTACAGCAAGAAGGAATGTGTTGAATAGATGGAGAAAGAGAGACCGAGACAAAAAAGAAGCAAACAAAGGGATTGTTGGTGATCAGCTGGGATGGAAATAAAATGTGAGATTAATTACATTTATTTTTAGACGTTTCCCATATTCCTGAATTTCATGCCCATGTAGATATGTTTCCAAGTCCCTGTTTAAATTGAGTCTGTCTTCCCTGAGTGTAGTCATCTTCATTTATTCATTCATGGTTTGTGGGTGTGACTAGTTGGGCCTGCATTTATTTCCTTTTCCTAGTTGTCCTTGAGAAAGTGTTTGTGAGCTGCTTTCTTGAGGTACTGCAGTCCACATGCTGTGAATTGCTGGTACTTAGGTATGTCCTGTTTCATTTCTTTGAGACTTTGTCCTGAATGATGTAACTGAGTGGCTGGCTTGGTCATTTCAAAGGCAGATGAGAGTTGACCAAATTGCTGTGTGTCTGGAGTCACATGTAGGGCAGACCAGGTGACAGTGGCAGATTTCCTTCCCGAAAAGACATCAGTGAGCCAGGTGGGTTTTTCCTGATGATCAATGATGGCTTCATTGTATCAAAATTGTAGTTTTGTTTTAATTCAAATTCCACCATCAATCGTGGCAGAATTCGAATTGGAGTGTGGGTCATTACCTGGGTCCCTGGATTAATAGTACAGAAAAAGTACCGGTGGGACATCTCATCCCCAGCATCCCCAATCAATTCCACCAGCAACAGTGGTGTTGCTATTATTGTGACTGTGATACAGAAAATTGCGCAGTTACATTGTCAACTGCTTCGATGAAGAGCGGACCCATTGATATTTCAGGTCGCTGGGAGTGTGCGGGCGTGTAATGATTTATCAGGCAGGAAAAGAAACTAAGGAGACGAAGGCATTTACAACATTGAGTGGGTGTGCCATGCAAACATGAATTTGCCTTGCTCCCGTCATTGAAAATTCAGAGAAGGTTCTGTGGATAGTTTTCTCGAGCATTACTGTCTTTGCTTATATTTCCTATGTTCTTGCCTAATTTTCTATGTTCCGTCCTCAGAACCTAATACATTTATTATGCTGTGTTGTTAGTTCTAATGTGGACAACAACCTCCTGTTGGACTCTCGAACCATTGAGAATATTCTGTCCCCTTCCAAGGCAGCTTGGACCCTGGCAACCTTTAGGCAACACACTGTTCTGTTGTCTCGCAGTCAGCTGCAGAAACGTCTGTCTGTGTCTCTGACTTGATAGTTCCCTATCACAATCAATTATTTGGAACCTGAGGTAATCCTCATTACAGAGGAGCCAGCCTTGCTGCCAGAAACATGGCTGTGAGTGCTTCATTCCCCAAAGGCCCATCACACCCTACATTACCCAAATCAGCAAACTTGTTTGAGATGACGATGATCACAGGAGACTCCTGCACTACATGTCTATCCCTCTTACATTTCTGAGAAGGAACCCATTGATCTGACTGTATCTGCAGTTTGTCTACCTCCTGAAACAGCCATCCATTACATCCCCTACCTCCTGTAAATTCCTCATTGCCTTCAGCTGCCACTGTAACTGATCCATGCGAACTGATAAGATTCATAACCAAACATTCTTCCGGCAGACATATTTATCAGGAACATTGAAATTCTCCCTAATCTGCCACATCAGACAAGAAGACTACATCACTCCACTCAAAGCCATCATTTCACCTTAACAATCTACAGACCAAGGAAATAGCAGTCTTACTGCTCTAAACACAGTACACTGGGTTAACTTGGTAGTAATTTTTTTTTTAAGTTTAATCTGGAGACAGATCTCAATAAGGCATAATCATAAAAACATGATACTCACTGTTGTAGATTTACAGAGTGTAGTTAGCCAAAAATAACAATTAGTTGGGAGGTGGGCAGAGATAATGGGAACTGCAGATGCTGGAGAATCCAAGATAATAAAATGTGAAGCTGGATGAACACAGCAGGCCAAGCAGCATCTCAGGAGCACAAAAGCTGATGTTTCAGGCCGAGACCCTTCATCAGCTCTCTGCCCAGTCTAGGCCCAAAATGTCAGCTTTTGTGCTCCTGAGATGCTGCTTGGCCTGCTGTGTTCATCCAGCTCCACACTTTGTTCTCTTAATTATGTGGGAGGTGATGACATAATGGTATTGTCACATGATTACTAATCCAGTAACCCAGATAATGTTTGAGGTACCATGTTCAAATCCTGCTATGGTAGATGGCCAAATTTTTGGAGATGGCGCGGATGCTCAGTAGTTTGCACCGTTACCTCACAGAACTGGGGACCCAGGTTCGATTCCAACTACAGCTGACTGTGTGGAGTTTGCACATTCTCCCCATGTCTGTGTAGGTTTCAAAGATGTGCAAGTTCGGTGGATTGGCCGTCCTCAATTGCCCATAGTGTTCCAAAAGCATTCAGCTGCGCAAAGCAAGACAGTCACAGTTCCTACTATCTCAGTCACAGAATTTGTTGCCTTCTGGTAAAAAAAAACTGCTCCTTGTGCAGTATTGTAGGGAGTCCAGCAAAGGGTGAGATTCTTGCAGTTTCGGAACAATAGAACATAGGAGTTAGGAGAGGGACCTGGCAATTCAGCTCTTCCAGCTCGCTCCACCATTTAACATAATCAGAGTTGATCTTATCCAGGTATCAAATCCGCTCTCCTGCCTGCTTCCTGAAGACGTTCGTCGTGCTTTTCATCAGTTGGTTGATTGATTCTGTCTCCCCTTCACTCTGGAACAGTGAGTTCTATGATTCACATATCTGTGAGTGAAGTTATTTCTTAGCATCTTAGTTTTGAATCTATGTCCTCTCACTCTACATCCATTAGGTCTTGCTCGATACTGTCCCACAAAGAGGCACATCTGATTTTACGTCCATTCCTGTAATATTTTCTGCACTTCAATCAGGTCCCCACTCATTCTTCAGAACTCTGGTGTTTTGAAGATCAAGGGATTCAACCTCTCCTTGTATGACAATTCATTTACGCCTCGAATCAACCCGTGAACCTCTACTGAACTGCCTCCTGTGCAAACACATCCTTCATCAAGTAAGGAGACCAAAACTAGATGCAATACTCCAGGTGTGCTCTCGCCAAATCCTTACATAATTGTAACAACACTCCTTTACCTTTGTAATGTAATCCTTTTGTAATAAATGCCAGGATTCCATTTGCAATTCATTGCAAGAGGGAAAAACAGGGAGATAGAGAACAAAAGACTTTGATTCCCATTTGAATGGGTTCACCACCAAAGCAACAGAGACTGCATTGCTCAGAGATGAAGACACAGAGAAACACACAACCATGGACACACACATTAACATCAACAACAAATAAACTAACACACACACACACACACGCAAATAAAATTGCATACAGGCATATTGTCCATGAATGATAAGTAAGCTCTGATTTACTGCTGGGTGTTGAGTAGAAGGCAGGAGATAGAGACAAAAGGAAGTACAGAGTTACCTTAACCCAACTTCTGACCTCAGCACCTGTCCCTAGCCTTCCCTGAGGAGGAGGGCCTTGCCTTGTCTCTCGCCAGCCCAGGATCTTAAATAAAAAGAAAAGCAAAATACAAAAGTGCTGCTTTGCATCATTTAATAAACGTTTTTACCATTTACAAATTGCAGTTACAGGTACAGTAATTGGGACAGTGCCTTTTCACACCGGACCCTGGGTTTTGAAGAAAACTGAATGAAACATGCCCTGTAACCTGTGTGGTAAGGTTGGACAATTCAGCACTATCCTCGGGCTAATGTGACAAAAATAGACTAATTCATTGCTGCAAATTAGAATTGTAATGAGAAAGTACTGATTTATTGATTAATTAGTGAGTTCTGTTAATCAGTTAATTTGAGTGAAGGGAAATTTCAGCACATTCTTCAGTTGTTCTCTGAACTTAGTCTGGGTCACGACATAAATCGCGGTGTTTGTGCAGCAACTGAGGAGCTGCAGCATGAAGCCCAATTCCTGCACAAAGCGATCTAAAATGAAAGATGTATACCCAAAATTATACATCCGGATCCATACAGAATACACCATTAACATTGACCATAACAGGATGAAATTGGCCGAGATCACAAACAGTAAAATGATGGATTTTTTTCGATTTCTCATTTCTGTGTCACACTGACCATCCCCATTGGTGTGAGCCTGGAGTCTCCTGCGGGCTCTGCTGGTCACTAAAATGTGTCTGACGGTGAAAACATTGAGCAGCAGAATCAGGAGAAATGGGAGAGTCGGGGTTAGAATGTGGTGGAGGAACTCGATTGTGACCCAGACACGAGAGGAATAAACACTGAGTGACGCATCACAAAACCAGGGAACGTTCCACAGTGCATACTGACTTGAGAGCATAAAATACCAGAAAATGTTTTTTAAACAGCTCAACACAGTCACTGCTCCCAGAATCAGAGTCACCGTTTTCTCACTGCAATATTGACTTTTCAGTTTCTGGCAACAAATGGCCACAAATCGATCAAAGGTGAAAGTGACAGTGAACCAGACAGAACAGTCAGAGGCTGCATAAAGCAGGATGGCGTGGATATTACACACAGGGATGTACCACAGGAAATAAAACTGTTCCTTGTAAACAATGGGAATGTGTCTCAATATCAGGTCGAGGATAATGACCAGTAGATCCGCCACTGCCATGGCCCCCAGGTAACGTCTGACACATGGAGACAATCCACAATCTTTATAAAGCAGGACGTAGATTGTCACTACATTAACTGTGAGGAAGGAAAACAAATAAATTATACATCAGCCTGGAGGTAAAGTTACCAGTTTGATTGAGGACCAAGAGTGATTTTCAAATATTTCTCTGTGCTCAGAGATGTATTGATCAAATTGGAACTGAAATGACAAAAGGTAAGTTCCGAATTACAAAAATGTGATGTAAATCACAAGACACACTAGTTCCCAAACTCTCAGTCACAAATCCATAGGAACAGATGACTTTTAGACTATTCCCACACACTCAGTCACTTGAGAGCACACACAGATGACTTCTTTACAGTTCCTAATGCAAAGGGTGAAAACATTGTCATCTTGAAGAATTCTCTCTCATTTACTTGAAGAAAAATTGAGTTTGGAAATTTCTGTCATTTAGTCTAAAATGTGATCTATTCTCTGTAGTGAAGAAATGTAAACATAGGGAAAATGTATTTACGCCTTGAACTGCCTGAGGGGATATCGAAACAGTGTCTTCTTCTCCTTGGACCGGGGTCTCTTCCCTCGGGATGTTATGTTTTGTTCAATTAACTGATGTCCGGCCAGTCACAATAAATATCAGTGATAAAGTATTACATAAAGGCCCATCTGTCCATTAAGTTTGTTGAGATCCACTCAGCCTCGTGGTGGAAATCTCTCCCCAAACTTGACTCAACTGGCACTTTGCACACAAAGCCAATAAGATTAAGACAATACCTTGATCATTTGATGTCGGATCCTAGATGTTAATATGTTTGCCGAGCGTGTGAGGTGTGATGGCAAATTTTTGTCTCTTTATTAGGTGACATCCTCGGTGTTGTGGAGCCTCCTGTGAAGTGCTATTGTCTTGTGCCGGTTTGAATTTATAAATGGAGTTAGCTGAAATTTCCCAAATCAATCTCATGATAACAGGCCAAAGATGGTCAGGGAAATTGCCTGATAATGGACATTTACTGCACACCACACCACCACTCAGTGATGAATCAGTTCTCCTCGATATTGAAAATAAATCAGAGGAAACACTTAAGGTGACAAGGGCACAAAATGTACTCTGGATGTGGTAGTTAAATGTTCATCACCAAGAGTATCTTCAGAGGCCCACCACAGATTGAGCAGGGTGAGGCCTAAAGTACATAGCAGTCAGACTGTGGGAAACATTCTCACCAAACTACTTGTCATAGATGTATCTGTCTCTAACTGCATCTGTAAGAGCACCCAGCACACAGTTCTGGTGTTGGCAAAGTCTCATCCTCATACTTAATATACTGCCCCTTGTGTTAGGTCACACTTCCTCCTGAAAGTACAGCAGACATTGGAGTACAGGGAGGGCTGATTACTGAGCGAGAAACAGATAAATTTGGGATAAATTAGTCTTTATCAGTTTAACAGAATTAACAACTTCAGTGACCAGTGTTGGGCCCTCAACTAATGCAAATTATATCAATGATTTAGATAGGTGGAACAAATGCATTAGAACTAAATTTGTCAAAAAATGCTATTTGGGAGGAAACTAATTTCTAAACAGGAGCTAGTGAATCTGTAAAAGGATAAGAAATGGAAAATGTGGCAGAAGGAATAAATATATTTTGGGTAACTGTGAATGTGTGATTTTTTTCAGCAAGTATTAAAGGCTGTGCATTGAATAAATGAAGAGCGGTGACAGGACTTAGTGGTACAGTGTGTACATGGTTCTCTATGACCTATTCAGACATCAGAAATGTTGTTCTGTCCCCCTGATGGTCTTCTTTCTGATGTTCCGAGTGGATCCGTTGGTCTCAGTACACACGGGATATTTTGATGTGGCTGTTTGATGGTGGGGAGTGGTCTCTGGGAGGATGTTTTGAGGCATATATCGGGGATGGCCTTTATCCGAGATATCTTTCTTTCTTTCTATGTGGAGACCTGAAGATGATGGGCACAGTTGCCTGCTTCTGAATGAAGAGGCTGTGGATTCTGCCAGGACATTGGATATTCAACAACATGATGTATTGTGCATGGTCACACTCCAACATTGATGGAGTGAGAGTTTTTTTTTCAGTTCGTCTATCTCTCCCCATTGACATGTGGGTCCCACAGAGCCATGGACACCACTGGGAGTATTGTTATACTGCAAAAACAAGGATACAACCAACAGCTCCCTCTTGAGGGAGAAAACATTATATTCACCTCCACCACCAGATGTGCTCTGTCACCAAATGGTGACATTGATGTGAGATTATGGATATGTCACCACTGTTCCTGATCATAGAAGCTGAATGAAACAGTGGCTTTAACAGCCGCTGGCAGCACCATCGTCCTCCTGGTGTGAGGTTGCAGGTCTTGCTGAAGGAGATGACACCACTCTGTGACCAGCTCCTTGTCCATTCGGGATACCCTCATACTTTGCTCCTGTGTTAAGGGAAGCCTGGGAAGCTGTTCTTGGTAAAACCAGGGTGGATATGGCAAATCCCGTTCCCCACGCACACTGACTCTGTTATTTCAGAGTTTCCCCTTTCTGCAGCTTCTGCTCCATTTGGGGTTCATGTTGCAGACACAGATGCTGTAACTACACTCTCCAAGCTCCAACTAGAGTTGTCACCACATCGTCAGGTCTCTCTGAATGTTTGAGGAACCTCACAGCACAACCTCCAGCAAACCAATACTAGCACCTCCGATAACTTTTCAATAACAGGAGCCAGTCAGAAGCCACTCACCTGAATGTTATTGGTCTTTTACAAGAATGCTCAAGGGATTTCCTTGTGTTACTTATTGCACAATCAGCTGAGAGGGACAAACACAGGCATTCAGTGGACAGGCACAGCCCAAATTTCAAAGACATGAGTCAAAGCTGTTAAAACCCCATCAAACATGGAGCACCACGTGAGACATACAGGAAACTGAATGGCAGCCTGACATGCAATATTTCATTGTTTCTAATCTTCACAATGGCAGCGCTGAATGAAAAATGAAGGCCAGGGAAAGATACAGACTCACACAAAGATTCACATTCAAGATAGAAACAGATAATAATTTAACTGAGAATATGCTCGGAAACATGAGGGAAAAAATAAGGGTATCTGCCTCACATAACCAGCCCAGACACCATAAGCTGGGACAGGTTGCCAGCCTAGTATGGAGAACTGTATAAACCATGCTCGTGTATCTATCTGCCCAATATGGGGATCATTGCAAGCCTTAGCCAGTATATTGATACAATAACTTGCACTAGCTAACTGCCAAACATTGGGAAATGTGCAGCCAGTGCGGAGTGACAGTAACTGGGGCTCCCACGCATTTATGCCTCTATACCTCCAGTGCACTGCAAGTGTGAGAGGTATGTGTGTGTTTGTGGCGGGGGGGAGAAGTGTTAGATGTGAAAATCATTGTTTGATAGACAACACATAGGAAGAAAATTAGTTTAAATATGAACAACTGGCAGAAGTTAGGAAATTGGCAGAGAATAATTGAGAGATGCTTCATGTACAGATGTGATGATGTGCTTTAGAATATTTAAATATGGTATTACCAGGCCCAAATGCATCAATGAGTGCGCACAGGGACGATGCGTGGGGGGAGTTTTGGCCTGAGTTTGAATACGAGCTGTGGAGTATCCATTCAGATTTCATTTTGGATATTTGAACCTGGGAGTGTTAACAGCTGGTTAGAGAGATGATTGAGACAGTATTTCATAGCTCAAGGTTCAAACCAAAGGAACCACCACAATTGTGACTCACCTGTTTCCGCCTCAGACACGGGCCAGGCATGGGATGAATCAGAGGAAGGAAATGGAGTTTGTAACCAGAACAGAAGACAGTGACCTTCATGCTCCCAATATTACACAACAAGGACAATTATACAATGGATTGTGGTTCATAGCTGAAACTGACTAGGTCAACACATAGACCCACAATGGAAACTTTCAGAAGCAGAGAGGGAGAGAGTGCATGAAAAGGTTGACTAACTGCATTCTCAGCGGGAACAATAACAGGCAAGAAATTAGAGTAAATGAAAAGAAAAGTAATACAATCATATACAGTTTGTAGAAATAATAACTGGACAGTGATACTTACTAGGGACACCAACGGTAGCCAAGATAGGATAATAAAAATATTGAATAATGAAAACTGCATATTTGATGCGCCCTGATAATGATATCTGTTTGTAAAATGTAGCAAGAAACCAAGCATCATCAGATAAACTTCTGTCCATTGTTGAAACATTCCAGTGTGATGTTCTCAGATGCTGATCCATTGCTGGATCAGTCCAGTCTATTGTTCTCAGATTCTGATCAAACGTTGGAACATTCCACTCTATTGTTCTGAGATTTTGATCTCTCCTACTCATCTCTGTGGAGCTGCTGATCCCTGTTAGTGCTGTTGGTAATGCTCCCATTCATACTATGGGTTATCACACCGAACAGGGCCAATTTATCATTAAATGAGTAGACCCTCCACTGGGATATTTGAAACCTCAGAGACTAACATTAATCACAGTCACCGAACAAACAGGTTCAATTAACCTCTTCCTTTCATCACTTTTCATATTACAATAAAAGGGAACATTTTTTCAGTCTGGTTGGAATGTAGCAGAGTTGCTGATGGAAAGACCATAAGTCTTTCAATCTTGTTAATTTTTCTTCCTTGTATATAGGAGCAGTGTCACAACACTGAAGTGTTGTATATGTTGCACCCTGTTTACAAAAGGAGACAGGGATAAAGTAACACACCAGGTGCATAAAATGACGAGTGGTGAAATTTCTAGACACCATAAACCAGGGTCACAATATTTATTGCCCATTGACTTTGTGTAATGCTGCTCCTGTATTTAACTTACCCTGTTATCAAATCCTTTCATAACTTTGATACATCATTCAGAGTGTTGAGACTGCTGCTCAGGAACAGGAGGAAGCGCTTCTGTCCCCGTGTGCCTGGTCGACTGAGAAAAGAGGAGGTCATTCAATCCACTCTAGCCTGTTACCACTTCTGGAGGTGGAAAACTGAAATGATGGCACATTTTACAAAGGAAATCATTCAAAACACATAGAATTGCAACGACAACAATGTGAGGTCTCACTGAGATGATACCTGGAGCACATTGTGATTTTTGTGTTTCCATAACTGAGAAGTGGCAGATATCCATCAGATACCATTTAATGGCTACACATAATCCATAGTCTGCTGCATCATTTAATGCTTTGAGTTTGTTACACATGGGACAGGAAGAGAGCATGTGATGCTCAGCCCATTATTTAACATCAGCATGTTCACATGTGGTAAAATTTTCACTCAGTCATGAACTCTGCTGAGATATGAATGAGTTTGCACTGAAGGAACATCCAACAACTGTGTGTATGGGCATGGAATCACTTGTATAAGTTGTTTTGCTTCACGCCAACTTGTTCACTTTAATCAAAGACCTTTTCAGTGTTCTGGCTGTGAGAGGGGTGTTAAAAACACGGTAATTTGTTGACCACAAGCACATTCACAATGAGGAACAAGCCAATTACTTGCTGTGTGCGAAGAAACTAGTGAGTTTACACTGTGGAGAGCCATTCAGCTGCTCAGTGTGTGGAAAGGGATTCCCTCAGACATCTCACCCGCTGATAGACCAATGAGTTCATAAGTGATGATGGGAATTGGATTCTGCTGTTGTTGCTGTTGTATTCACATTCAGGACTGAAACAAATTAATTCAGAGAGTTGGTTATTTTACTTTCTAATTTAATGACACTGATGTGACTGGAAGTCATTATTGTAATGCAACAAACAGCTTTGTTTCAAATACAGTATGTTGTGTCCTGGGTTTCTTGAAGATTTCAGGAGTAATGTTCTCTGAAATCCACTTGGAAAATGCATTCTGCAGATATTCAACAACTGAGCACTGCATATCAAATAATTTTCAGAAATGTAGGAGAGAGATATTTTCCTTGGGCAGCTATTGTGACCTGTAATGTCCTGCCTGAAGCGGAGTGGAAGCAAATTCCACAGTAACTTTTAGCAATGTGTCAGATCTCTAATTTAAAGGAAGTGTCAGGGGAGAGGTGAGGAGAGTGGGACTAACTGATAGCTCTTTCAAAGATGGTGATGTCACTATCAGGCAGGAAAAGGGGTGATGCACAACTCCGAAAGAATAACAAGGAATTGAGGAAGTTATGATGAACCTATATCAAACACAGGTCACCCTCTAAGGGAGCACTGTGTCTAATTTAGGAAGAAGGTGGTTGCTTTGCCGATGTTTCAAAAAAGAAAAATTTCCCAAGGCTGCAGGAAAAAGCAGGGGGTAAGATGAACATTGACATGGACACATTGGGCTGAATGGCCTCTGTTACAACGTAACCATTTCATTATTGTAATCGAGACTCTGGGAAAAGGACATTGCGGACGACAGATTGGCAGCTTCTTCATGGATGGCACTGAGCCACCAAAGCAGCTCTGTTTTAATTGGTCCAAAGATCTAAAGAAGAGTCATGCTGGACTCGAAATGTAAATTCCATTTCTGTCACCATAGAGACTGCCTGATCAACTGAGTTTCTCCAACGCTTACTGATTATACTAAAGATCTCCAGCATTTGCAGTGTTTTGCTTCTATGTTAATTGTTATCTAATGGGGAGGCAATGGCCTAATGGTATTATCGCTGGACTGTTAATCCAGAGAACAAGATAACATTCTCGGTTTGAATCCTGCCAAAGCAGATTGTGGATTTCAATTCAATAATAAAATGAAATCCAGAATTAAGAATCCAGTGATGACCATGAAACCATTGCCAATTGTTGGGGAAAACCGATCCGTCCTTTAGGGATGCAAACTGCCATCCTTACTAGTTAACAAAGTGTGGAGCTGGATGAACACAGCAGGCCAAGCAGCATCTTAGGAGCGCAAAAGCTGACGTTTCGGGCCTAGACCCATCCCCACCATCCTTCCCTAGCCTGGCCGACATGTGACCCCAGACCAGAGCAATGTGGCTAACTCTCAGCTGCCCTCGAGGCAACTAGGATGGGCAATAAATGCTGCCTAAAAACTACACCCATATCCTGTGGATGAATAAAGGAAAAAAGAGATATTGCGTACACTTTGAATTCTTTGTGAACACCTTTCCAATCCCCTGAGGACTTTCTGAACGTGTCAGAGGAACATTTGGAACAGCAGGATGCCATTAAGTACCTTAAGCTTCCTTCAACATTCAATTCAATCAGGAGTGACCCTTATTTTTTACACCTTTACATTTGTTAAGCTTTTAACAAAAATCTAACATCTCAATTTTAAAACGTTTAATTGGCTCTCAGTATCCTGCTGTGATCGGGGATTTTACATTTCTATTTCTCCATTTTGTACTCACACTGATATTGCCTTACTTGGCTCACAACACTCTTCCAGTGTCGCTAAATGTAAGCTTCAAGGAAGCACCTCATCTTTCAGTTCAGCAGTTTAAAGCTTTCTGGACACACCACTGACACCAAGATTTTCAGACTGCGAATTCTGCCCCCTTTTTTGCTTTCATTTCTCTTGTTTCAGTTTGTTTGTGCGCTAGACACTTGCTCCAGGCACATCATTTCTTTTCCTGCCCCAGATCCATTGTCTGTGGCCTTGAGGGAAAAGCATTTCTGTCATTTATTCTTTCCTGCCTTCTCCCCTGTCACAACCATCTTTTTCTACTCGTCTAACCCAAACCTAACTCACAACCTATTATGTTTCTTATGTTTCCCAGTCCTGATGAAAATTCACAGACCTGAAACATTAACTCTGTTTATTTCTGCACGTATATTGCCATAACTGAGATTTTTCCCAACATGTTCTGTTTTCATTCCTAATTTTTGCCATCCCTTGTATGAAGACATGTTTGTATGAAGATTTCACATCATCTCCAAATAATGTCCTTTTGTTTTCAAATCCCAGCTAGAGGAAATAGTTTCTATATCTATCCAATTAACACATCTGACAGATTTTGGTTAATTCCTTTCAATCTGGAGAAGTTATCAATTTACATTTACAATCGAGGGCAAAGAAGTACTGTTGGGTTGGTTTTTAACAAGGTTTTCATTTTCTCGTCAGCAAGTTTTCTGGTAATAATTCAGTTAAACTAACTTGAATGTTTAATATGGGATTTGGATGAATAACTGCTGCTGGATACTAGACATGGAAAGACTCGTGAGGTTGCTGGGAGAACATAAAACAAACAACAGTACAATGCAGCACAGCACAGACTCTTTGGCCCAAGATGTTATGCCGACTTGTTATCCTCCTAAAGTCAATCTACCCTCGTACCCTACATTTTACTATCCTCCATGTGCTGATCCAAGAGTCATTTAAAGATCCCTAAACTTTCTGAGTCCACAACCACTGCTCGCAGCACATTCCACATGCCCACCACTCTCTGTGAAAAACTTACCTCTGACATCTCCCCAATACCATCCTTCAATCACCTTAAAAATATGTCCCCTCGTAATCGTCATTTCTGCCCTGGGAAAAATGTCTCTGACTGCCCACTCCATCTGTGCCTCTCATCTTCTTATAACCCTCTATTAAACACCTCTTATCTTTCTTTGCTCTAATGAAAAAAAAAATCGCTAGTTCCCTCAACATTTCCTCATAACACCTGTCGTCCAGTCCAGGCAACATCCTGGTAAATCTCCTGTGCACCCTGTCTAAAGCTTCCACATCTTTCCTGCAATGAGGTGACCAGGACTGAACACAATATTGCAAGTATAGTCTAACCAGAGTTTTATAGAGCTGCAGTATAATCTCACGGGTCTTAAACTCAATTCCCCTGACAATGAAAGCCAACACACCATACGCCTTCTCTATAACCCTATCAACTTGGGTCACACTTTTGAGGGATCTGTGGAAGTGGACTCCCAAGATTCCTTTGTTCCTCCACACTGCCACTAACCCAGTATTCTGCACGAAAATTCAACCTTCCAAAATTAATCACTCCACACTTTTCTGGGTTGAATTCCATCTGCCACTTCTTTGCTATGCTCTGCATCATGTAGGTATCCCATTGCACCCTACAACAACTCCACTAACCTTCGTGCCATTGCCAAATGTATTAACCCACCCCTCCACTTCCTCATCCAAGTCATTTAGAAAGATCACAAAGAGCAGAGGACCCAGAACAGATCCCTGCAGCACACCACGCGTCACCGAGCTCCAGTCTGAATACTTTCCATCGACTACCACCTTCCGTCTTCTCTTGGACAGCCAGTTTTGTATCAAATGTCTGAAAAACTATACATATCTTGGTATTTTAGGTGCTGGAATGATAATTCCCCTCAGGTCACTAGTTTCATTCAGCTCAATTTCACATACTACCTTTATGTTTTTGTGGGTGCTCACTCACTGATTTTGTTCTGTTTAAATCAATTTCACTGTGTATTCAAGGGTGAGGACTCACAGTCAGGAAAATCGATTCAAACATCTCATCAAGATTTGACAAATTACTCAATGCAACATAACTAGAATTTATAATTGGATTTTAACCATGGGAAAAGAAAACACCTCGAGTGGGGACAAACTGTACACCTGTTCTGTGTGTGGTCGAGGCTTCTGCTAATCATCTGGTCTGTTTAAACACAAGCACAGTCATGACAGGGAGAAGCTGTGTAAATGTGGGGACTGTGGAAAGGCATTCGATTTCCCCTGTGAGCTGGAAATTCATCAGCACCATCACACTGGGGAGAGGCTGTCCCTGTGCTCCGAGTGAGAAAGGCCTCCCATTGTCAGCATACTTGCTGCAACGCCAGAGAGATCACAACGAGGAGAGGCCGTTCGCTTGCTCTGTTTGTGAGAAGCACTTTACTCATGTGTCCAACCTGCTGAGACACACGCAGGTTCATTCAAGTGCTCTCACTGTGAGACTGTATTCAAGCATTCAGCTGAACTTACTCAACATCAACAGACTCACACTGGACTGAGGCCATTCACCTGCTTCATGTGTCAGAAGAAGTTCACTCCATTATCTAATTTTCAGTCACACCAGCGAGTTCACACAGGGCAGAGACCAGATGCCTCTTCCAAGTGTGAGAAGAAAATTGCTCATTCATCCCATCTGGTGAGACACCAGCGATGTCACAAGTAGTTCTGGTGTTGGGATTTTCCTGTTAATCACATCCAGAACAGGTCCATGTATAGCAGACTCTGAATCTGTTGATGTTAATAAGAGCGAACCAACGTAAAGGTGCTAGTGCTCTGGGTGTCACTTAAATCAGATATTGATCAATTACGCAGTGTGGCGAGTCTTTTTCGTATCAAACACAACATTCTTATTTTTGAAGGGCTCTCCCTCTCTCCTGCTTCCTCCATTCTCACTTCCAACAATAAGTACAAGGAATACATGGAGCTTCTTTGCCACTAAGATTGAGACAATCTGATCAGCTTCTTGCCTGGTTTCCTGCTCTCCCAGTTGCTCACTGGGACAAATTGCCTCAAACCCGGACATGTACTCATCTTCACTCACCCACCATTTCCTGTCATGCCATGTTAGATCCACCTTGTTCAAGACTGTCACCTCCTGCACCAATGGCGCTATTCCCATGAAATATCTGACCACTGAGTATCTCTTTGCTGCATTTGATAACGGCTCTCCTGCAGGTGCTGTCCCTTTACCTATAAACCTGCCATATTCATGTTGCAACCCTACCATGCCTGCAAGTTACTGTCTCGTATTGAACCTGCAATTCTCCTCCAAATTCCTGGAATGAATTGTTTCCGCACCATCTCTCCCAGAAGGCAATGTTTTGATCCCCCAGACATCTTTTTGTCCCTAACAAATTCAGGAAAAGCCACGCTTTGGCTCACATTCACTGTTTGATAAAGCAATACACACTTATATGGAGAAGTGACGTTGCTTCGAGTTTGATATGCAAATGACAGAAAACATTCCACAATGAAGGGAATTGAGTGAGTTGCAATGATTGCTTATGCCTGATAATATCTATTTGGAGAACATCTATTCCGTATTAGATGAAGCAGTTTTCTTCCAACTGTGGGCGGTTCCACCATGCATTAAAAACACTGCCATCCACAAGGTGTTGGAGCAGGAGTAGGCTATTTGGCCCATTGAATGTGCTCCACTGTTTAATGAGATCATGGCAGATATGATCACCCTCAACTCCACTGAGCTGCCATTTCCTACAACCCTTAAAAAGGCTGTTTGTCTAAATCTAGTGAGCACAGGCCCTTGTGAGAATGAACTGGGAAAATAATAATTGGGAGCCAGGAAATAGCAGAAGAGTTGAATCAATACTTTACACCAGCCTTCATAGTAGAAGTCACTTATAGCATTTCAAAATTGTTTCATAGCCAAACGATAAGGAAAACAAGGATAGGAAATAAATGCAATGATTATTATTGGAGATGAAATGTTGGGAAAATTAACGGAGCTAAAGAACAATTAAGCTCCTGGATCTGTTAGGCTGGAACATAGGACATAGCTGCAGAAATTCTGGATACACTGGTAGACATCTTACGAGAATCTTGAGTGTTTGGATGAGCCCCAGAGGATTAGACAACTGCCAGGTTAGTACCTTGATGTCGGGAAAAAAAGTTAACCGTAGACTAGCTAGCTCAACATCTGTTATTGAATAAATCTTAGAGTCGAATATAATAAAGGATGTATTAGTAGAGCCAAGTATAGATCCTTGAAAGACAACCAAGTTCACGGAATTTCAAGAGCAATATAAGAAATAGGAGCAGAGTATGCCATCTGGTCCTTCAAGCCTGCTCTGCCATTCGATAACATCATGGCTGATCTTTTCATGGATTCAGATCCACGTAACGACCCACTCACCACAACCTTCATTTCCTTTACTGTTCAAAACTCTTTGCCTTAAAAATCATTCAGTGAGGTAGCCTCAAATGCTTCACTGGGTTGGGAATTCCACAGATTCTCAATCATTTAGGAGAAGTTTCTTCTCAACTCAGTCTTAAATCTGCTGCCTTTTATTTGAGGCAATGCCTCCCTGCTCTAGTTCCACCTGCCCAACATCCCTGCTTCTGTCTTATCTATTCTCTTCATAGTTTTATAAACTCTCCTGTCATTTTTTTTAAAAATATCAATGAGTATAAGTCCCAGTCTACTCAACCCCTTCTCATCAGCCATCTCAATTCTGGAATCAACCTAGTGAACCTGCTCTGTATGCCCTCCAGTGCCAGTATATCCTCTCTCAAGTCAGGAGACCAAAACTGTCACAGTATTCTAGGTGTGGTTCACCAGCGCCGTATGCAGCTGCAGCATAACCTCCCTATTTATAAATTCCATTCCCTGACCAATGAAGGTCAGTATTCCATTTGCCTTCTGAATTACCTGCTGCATCTGAATTACCAATTTTTTTTGGTTCGAGTACAAGGACACCCAGTTCCCTCTGCATGTCCGCATGCAGCAATGTTTCACAATTTAAATTATGGCCCATTTTGCTGCTCTTCCTACCAAAATGGATGATCTCAACATTGGGTAAGAGCCTGGCAGATGCAGTACAATCTGGTAACCTATCTATATCCCTCTGTAAACATTCAGTGTCCTCTGCACACTTTGCTTCACCACTCAGCATGGTGTCATCTGCGAACTTTAACACACTACACTTGATCCCCAACTCTGAATCATCTATGAAAGGGAGGTTAGAGGTGGACAGTTTGCAAAGATGGTACAATGAAGCATCAGTCTTTCTCAAGAAGGTTGATGATGGGGTAATTATCAGTGAGAGGGACAGGCACAGAAGAAAGAGAATTGTTAACAATATGCAATACGGGGAAAAGTGGATGGTTAACAATACGGGGAAAAGTGGATGGTCAGCAGTTTCATGGGAACACGGTAGAGGGGCTAGCTGTTGGGGCTTATGAGCAGGAGTTCAGGTTAAACTCATCACCGGTCATCTCTCTTTCTCTCTCTCTAGTGAGAGCACAGCTCTATGGCTCTCTGGGACTATGGCAACTACCAATGCAGGGGAGATGCAATACACTGTAAAGGGACCAAATTTCATTTGAACTATTACCAAAAAACTAGAAGATATAGGAACAGAATTAGACCTCTCAGTTCATCAAATTTGCTTTGCCATTCAACAATTGGCTGATGTTTCTCAAAACCATTCAGCTGCTTTTCCCCATAACTCTTCATCCCCTCACTAATCAAAACAAATCCATCTCTCTATGAAATACGCTCAGTGACATGGCCTCCACAGCTCTCTGTGTTAATTAATTCTACAGATTCATCACCCTCTTCTGAAGAAATTCCTCCTTCTCTCAGTTCTAAAGTGTCAACCCTTCACTCTGAGATGATGCGCCCAGGTCCTGGTCTCTCCTCTAGTGGAAATATCTTCTCCATGTCTACTCGATCCAGGCCCCTCAGTATTCTGTAAGTTTAAGTCAGATTCCCACCCACCCACTCCATCCTTCCAAACTCTAACAAGAACAGAGACTCCTCAACGTATCCTCATATGAAAAGTCCTCCATCCCTGTGATTATTCTTGGTAGCCATCTCTGGACCCCTTCCAACATGAGCACATCTTTTCTTAGGTACTGAGCCAAACTGTTAACAGTATTCCAAATGCAGCATGACCAGAGCCTTGTTTTGCCCCAACAGTATATCTCTACTCCTGTTTTCCAGCTCTCTTGAAATGAACGCCTATATTGTATTTGCCTTCCTAACCACCAACTGAACCTGCGCACAAATTGTAAGAGAATCCTGAACTAGAACTCGCAAGCCCCTTTGTGCTTCAGATTTCAAAAGCCTTTCACTAGTTTGAAAATTGTCTAAGCCTCTCGTCTTCTGACCAAATTGTATACCCTCACATTTTCCTTCATTGTATTTCACCTGCCACTTCTTTGTCCACTCTCCTAGCCTGTCCCTCGTCCTTCTGTAGTCATCCTGCTTCCTGAATATGACCTGTCCCTCCACCTATCATAGTGTCATCTGCAACCCTAGCAACAATGCCCTCAATTCCTTTGTCCAAATTGTTAATGAACAATGTGAATAATTGGTGCCCCAACAC
The DNA here is from genome assembly GCF_030684315.1 of Stegostoma tigrinum. Taxonomy (NCBI): domain Eukaryota; kingdom Metazoa; phylum Chordata; class Chondrichthyes; order Orectolobiformes; family Stegostomatidae; genus Stegostoma; species Stegostoma tigrinum. Next base: position 2,132,088 of record NW_026728600.1, on the reverse strand, counting down.
CAAATCCTGCAGAATGCCACAAGTCACTGGTTGCCATCCTGAAAATGAGCTCTGCCAGTCACTCAATCCTCAAGATTTGTTACTGCCTTGGCCCTGAAATCATGTGCTCTAATCTTATTTAGCAGCTTCCCATGAGGCACTTGTCAAATGTCATGTGGATGTCCAAACAGATCACTTCCACTCGCTCTCCTTTCCCTGAATTGCTCAGCACTTCCTCAAAGAAGTCTAAGATTTGTCAGGTATGACTTGCTCTTGATGAAGCCGTGACAATTCTACCAAGTACTCCATGATCACGTCCTTACAATGACCTGCCACACTGTTTTTGAAATGAAGATGAGTGACATGAGTTTTATCCAAAATATTAAAACTTTGCCTTCAGTCTTGAATGTGATGAACTGCAAAATCCAACCACTGCTGAAATGTGTGAACTCTTTTTGCACCCCCACAGTATATATAACAGTCTGGGCATTTAGAAGGTCTCACTGGTGCAAGGTGATTGATTGGATGACATCTCCCTGGAAGTTTTGAAGCATTTTCCACAGCCTGGGCATTTAAGAGGTCTCTTTGCAGTATGAACACATTGATGGCATAGCAGTCCTGAAACTTCTACAGCACCTTCTGCAATCCAGGCATTGAAATGATCTCTCCTCAGTGTGAACGAGCTGGTGTTGGAGCAGGTTAAATGAACGAGTGAGTCTCTTTCCATGCACTGAGCAGGTGAATGGCCTGTTACTGGTGTGACAGCATCAATGAATTTCCAGCTCTGATGGGGAAATGAATTCCTCCTCACAATTGTCACATTTTCACTGTTTTCTCCTGAGTGTGACTGCATTTGTGGTTTGTAAAGCCTGACAATTGGCTGAAGCCTTGTCCACACACACACAACACGTGCACATCTTCACTCCAGGGCTGTTTGCTCCCATGTTCAAAATTGGATCATATTCCATTTGTGATAAGACAGGCAACTCCATCAGATCATGTTGTAATAGTTGGGTTTGTAAATCTCCCCCTTCGAATATCCTGTAATATGGATGTTAAACAAACAACAGTAGAGTGAGAGGGAATATCTCCCAAGCCTCTGGATTCTATGTGAAGGAAGGGACTGAAGGAAGGCGATTTTCAATACACACAACTTGACTATAATCTTATCAGAATCTTCCAAATACTCAGCCTCTACGACTGAGAAACAGCAGGGAATGTGAACACCATCACCACTAAATTCCGTCCGGTTCACCCACCATCCTGACTTGTCTGACATCTGGCCCTGGAGGAGCAGAGATTTCCTTCAATTAAATAATAGCAGAACTGAAATCTTTGCCTTCAGTCCCAAACACAATCTCCACTGCCTCATGACTGACTCTATTCCTCTCCCTGGCAACTGTCTGAGCCTGAACCAAACATGTCATCGCCATGGTGAAATACTTCACACGCCAAAATTACTTTTCAACCACATATACCCACTGTCACAAAGACTGCCCACTTCCACCGCAGTAACATCACCCGGCTCTTCTCAGTCTCTGCTCATCTGCTGCTGAATGTCTCATCCACTCCTTTGTTCCCTCTGAACTTAACTATCCAAACACATTCCCCACCATACTCTCACATTCCCCTCCCTGCACTTGTCTAACTTCCTCTGCCGCTATTAATGGATGTACTTGAGCTCTATTTGGTGTTTTATTCTTCCTTCCATTCACTGTATCTGAATGATAGTTTTACCATTGCCCATTCTCCCAAGCATGTGCTGCTGCCTTAGCAGCTTTATTTTCCCACACAAACTCCCGCAAAGCTGTCACGGAGGGATCCACAGGTTATTCACCCAGTGATGTAATCCTGAGGTCATCCAAGTCTCTGCCGCCTGTATGAGTGTTTGCACCAAGTCTGCTTCACCCACCATCCTGTACTTGTGCTGCTGAACTTTAAGCTTTTCATTCTGCTGTTCAATCTCTTGATAGTGTCCTTTTCCTGTTTCCCTGTAATGTCCTCCAGCCCTCTCAAAGGCAATTACAGATCACCAATAAATGCTAACCGAGCCAGTGAAGCCCACATCCCAAGAATGAATTTTAACAAATGTCCTCCAAGGTATCTGCATTACCTCTCATTCCAAACTCCTGAGCATTCTCAAATTTAACTGTTCCACATTTGGTGCCGTCAGACTTCATTGCTAAGGCCATAAAGTGTGACAATTCCTCACTAAACTAGTCACTCTCTCAACCTCACTTTTCCACTTTAAAATACTCCTTCAAAACTACATATTTGACAATAAAATGATTTTTGTCAACTCTGATATCTTGTTATGTGATTGTAATCAAAAATTGCTTTATAACCACTCCTGAGGAACAGCTTGGAAGTTACCAGTCTGTGAAAGGCATTATATTGATATGAATTAGCTGCTATCAATTTGGATACATATCACATTCCCCTCATCATCTTGGTGAATAATTCCTCAGCTAACAGCATTGTGGGAGCTCCTAAGGGAGAATAATTGCCAGCAACAAATGGTCAGGGGATGTTCAGGTGTAAAAAATAACCTCATTTAAGAGTCAATGCAAGTAACAATAAAATACCTAAGACAGTTGCACCTATTATTGGAGTTAGAGGAGGTTAGGCAATGACAGAGAGTTGATCAGGGAGAGCAGAGATGAACCAGAGTAGTGGATGGATATTGATTCAGGTCCACAGTAATGGGGGCACACCAACCCCAGGGCCATGTCAGGCCTTCACAGATAACTAAGAACAGCACTAGAAGCTGAATTATACAGGTTACCAGTTAAGAAAAGCTGAAAAAATTCAGTGTTTTCAAATTTACAATCAAATGCTAAAGTCTGCAGATCTAAAGAAATCATAAAAACTGGGATCAGCGGAAACTCTCACCCAGCAATCACGGTGATGTTACTGAGCAATTCATTGTGTGATAGGATCACACGCATGAACACAGTGCATTTGGGTCTCCGCAAACAGGTGATCACCATAAAAGATGTGAGGACCTGTGGAGACATTTAAAAGAAAATTGATCAGAATGAATAAATGTGGAGCTGGAAAAGCTTAGTCAGTCAGACAACACCCAAGGAGCAGGAAAGTCAACAGTTCCGGTTGAAATCTTTGTCACGCCTTGGGTTGATCAGAATGGTTCAAGGAATGAGGAATATTAGTTGTAAAGCCAGGTTAGAGAAACTGAAGTTGCTCTGCATAAAGCGAAGGAGACTGACATGAGATTTGATAAAGTTGTCTACATTTATGATAGGTTTAGAAAAGGCAGACAAAGAGCAGCTGTTACGATTTGCTGATGCTAAATGTATTGGTGACACAGACATATGATATGGGGTAAGTGTTACTGGGAGATGTAAGGAAGAAAATTTATCTAACTTTTATTTCACTCTACTTGAATTCAAAGGCCAATAATATCCAGTGCTCGCTGAATGAATTAGGAATAAAGTGGCACCATCAGATGTTGATATATCATTTGGTTTGAGTTTCCAATCAGCAAATCCTCTTCCAACATGCTTTAAAATAAGTTTACAAAAGCCATCTCAGCCAGTCCGGGACAGAATTTCAGATGAAACAAACATTTCTGCGATTTTGAGTTTGCTGTGTGTAAATACTCTCTTCTTCACCCCGTGTAAAAGTAGTTTATAACCTCCAGCCCGATTAGTCCAGGGGACACATTCACAACGTTCTGTAAGAGATAGTAAGAACTGCTGATGCTGGAGTCAGAGATAACACAGTGTGGAGCTGGAGGAACACAGCAAGCCAGGCTGCATCAGGGGAGCTGGAAAGTTGACTCAAAGCACAACATTTTCTCGTAGGCCTTGAGTGATCGCACATGCACCCAGCCACCCTTTGCCCCACAAAAAGATTGCGGACAATAACCGGGCTCTGTCCCTAAGAGTGTGCAGCGATTAGTCTAGTTTCGTGAAATGAGGACAATACTATCTTTATGTGAACCCTAGCGCATCCACAAAGTGGTTAGGAAACTCGGCCCATCGCCTGCTCCGCTCCGTCTCATTGTTCCCTTTTGTGGAGCCGAGAAAAAGAACAACTGCTCCTCAGATCGCTCCAACCGCGCATGCGCCATGCCATGTTTGATCCGCGGTATGTCTGTGCGTGCACAGCGATAAGGAACCCGTTTGGAGGGGTCGTTAACCAATGTCCGGAATTCTGGGTTCATGTCACCGCCATTGTAGATTTTTAACTTTGTAAGTTACTATGGGTCCAAGTAGGCTTTCTGTTTATCTCTTGCATGCACAACTGGCCTATATAATACGTACAATAAAGAATAAAATATCCCTGTGAGTTCCATGTTTATAATATCACAAAATCTGACACTGAGCCACGCATTTAAAGCTAAAGTTGCCATACTTGTTCTGGGTCATCATTGGAGAGAGAAAAGTGATGGCAGTTTAACCTGAGAGACAACACTCCTCAGGTGCAGAAAGTTTGAAAATGAAAATCATGAGCGTTAACCAGATGGATATAATTTCAAACTACTGGCATCATGAGGAAAACTGGCAAATGGCTTAGATGAAGAGTTTGGTTTGGAACTGCCTTCAGGGAGGAAATTGTAGATTTCATATTCCAGTAATGTATCATGTCACTGCCAGAAGTGCTGTTTTTATTCCATTGAAGACCACAGGACATTGAATACTGATTTATCTGAGCACTTAAAACATCAGAACATACAAAACCAAGTGCCAGAAACTGGATTCACGAGTGAGATGTTTAATGAATGGCACTGATGTAATATAGAATAATCTCTGCAATGATAAAATTCAAAAGAATTGCCAGCAAGAGAAGTTGCAAGCATTGCATGCACCTCCATTGGTGCTGCAGTAGTTCTGATTCAGCAGTCCGACTGCAGTTTCCTGGATTGATTTCCAATCAGGACGTGAGGGTTTATTGTTCCTGTACAAACTCTTAACATGAACATGAATTTCTGGCATTCAAACCAGCAAAGAGAGCATCTCTATCAGAATCAGTGAGAGTTTCACATCAGAGATGAATTAAATGAGAAGAAGCACTGAAATCCATTGATTTCATCTGCTCGGAAACAGCCCTACAAAATGTTTCTTGTTGAAACATACAGGTGCTTTTGGTGATGTCGTGACAAAGTCTTCAGTTTTGCCATTATTTAATTGGAGGAAATTTGTGCTCCGACAGAGCTGGATGTCAGACAAGTTAGGATGGTGTGTGACTCAGACGGAATTTGGCGGTGATGGTGTTCACATTCCCTGCTGATTCTTGTTCATGGAGGATGAGTATTTGGAAGATTCTGGTAAGGTTATAGTCAACTTGTATGTAATGAATATCCCCCTCCTTCAGTTCCTTCCTTCACGGAGAAGCCAATGTCTTGGGAGAGATTCTCTCTCACTCCATTGTTGTTTGTTTAACAGCAATTTCACAGGATATTAGAAGGGGAAGGTTTACAAACCAGCATTACCCAAACCAAACATTACAACATGATTTGATGAATGTGTCCGTTTTATCACATGTGCAACATGATCCGATTTTGAACATGGGAGGAAATATCCCTGGACAGAAACCAAACACATGTTGTGTGTGTGGACAAGGTTTCAGCCAATTCTCAGGCTTCACAAACCACGAATGCAGTCACACTGGGAAGAAACAGTGAAAATGTGGTGATTGTGGGAGGGAATGCATTTCCCCACCTGAGCTAGAAATTCATCCACACTGTCACACCAGTAACAGGCCGTTCACCTGCTCAGTGCGTGGGAAGAGACTCACTCAGTCATTTAACCTGCTGTTACACCAACTCATTCACAGTATGGACTGTGCCTGGACTGTGGAAGGTGCTGTAAAATTTCCAGGGCTGTTATGTGATCAATGTGTTCATACTGCAGAGAAACCTTTTAAATGCCCAGATTGTGGAAAATGCTTTAAAACTTCCAGGGAGATGTCATCCCATCAATTACCTCACATTATTCAGAGACCTTTTAAATGCCCAGACTGTTCAAAATACTGTGAAAAAGTAAACAGAATTTGCGCGTCTCAACAGCGATTGGATTTTGCAGTTCATCACATTCACGACTGAAAGCAAAGTTTTCATATTTTGGTTAAAACTCATGTCAATCAGTTTAATGTCAAAAAACAATGTGGCAGATCATTGCAAGGAAGTGATCACGGAGCATTTGGTAGAGTCAGCACAGCTTCATCAAGCGGAAGTCATACCTGATAAATCTTAGAATTCTTTGAGGGAGTACTGAGCAAGTTAGGTAAAGGAGACCTAATGGAAGTGACCTGTTTGGACATCCACATAACATTTGACAAGGTGCCACATGGGAAGCTGCTAAATAAAATAAGAGCCTGTGATTTCAGGGCCAAGGTACTAGCACAGCTTGAGAATTGGGTGACTGGCAGGGCTCTTTTTCAGGATGGCAGCCAGTGGCTAGTCGCATTCAGAAGGGGTCAGTGTTGGGACCACAATTAATAACAATTTGGACAAAGGAATTGAGAGCATTGTTGCTATCTTTGCAGATGACACTATGATAGGTGGGGGGATGGATCATAATCAGGAAGCAGGATGATTGCAGAGTGACTTGGACAGGCTAGGAGAGTGCACAAAGAAGCGGCAGGTGGAATACAATAAGGAAAATGTGAGGGTATACAATTTGGTCAGAAGACTAGAGGCATAGATTATATTTGAAACAGAAAAGCTTTATAAATCTGAAACACAAAGTGACTTCAGGGTTCTCATTCAGGGTTCTCCTACAGTTAGTATGCAGCTTCAGTTGGTGGTTAGGAAGAAAATTCAATGTAGGCATTCATTTCAAGACAGCTGGAAAACAGGAGCAGAGATGTACCTTTGAGGATAAACCAGGCTCTGGTCAGACTGCATTTGGAGTATTGTGCGCAGTTTGTCCCAGTATCTAAGTAAAGATGTGTTGGTGTTGGATGGTGTCCAGAGGTGGTTTCCAAGAATAATCACAGGCGTGAAGGACTTATCATATGAGGATTGGTTGAGGACTGTCTGTTCTTGATGGAGTTTAGAAGGATGGGGTGGGGGCTTGGAATCTGTTTGAAAGTTACAGAATTCTGAGGGATCTGGATTGAGTGGACATAGAGAAGATGTTTCCATTATCGGAGAGTAAGGACTCGGAGGCACCACCTCAGACTGAAGGGATGACATTTTAGAACTGAGAGAAGGAGGAATTTCTTCAGAGAGTGGTGAATCTTTAAAATTAATTGACGCAGAGAGCTGTGGAGACTGAGTCATTGAGCGTATTTCAGACAGCAGTGGATATTTTCTATGTTAGTCAGGGGTTGAAGGGTTATGGGGAAAAAGCAGGAGAATGGTTTTGAGAAACATATTAGCAATGATTGAATGGCAGACCAAATTTAATGGACCGAATGGTTTAATTCAGTTCCTATATTTTATGATCTTTTGGTAATAGTTCAAATAAAATTCAGCCCCTTTTGCCGTGCATTGCGTCTCTCCTGCCGTAATAGTTTCCACAGTGCCAGACAACCACAGGGTTGTGCTCTCACTAGAGAGAAAGAGAGATGACTGATGATGAGTTTAACATGAGAGAGCTCCTGTTCATGGGACCCAGCTCCTTGTCCTTCTACAGTGGCTCCACTCTCTCTATAACAGTTGGTTCAGTCTCTCTCACTGATAATTCCACCATCATTGGCCTTCTTGAGAAAGACTGACTCTTCATCCTGCCATCTTTGCAAACTGTCCATCTCCAACCTCCCTTTCATAGATGATTAACAGTTGGGGAGCCAAGTTAGTGTGTCAAAGTTTGCAGATGATGCCAAGATGGGTGGTTGGGCCAAGTGTGCAGAAGACACTGAATGTTTACAGATGGGTAGAGAGTTTAAGAGAGTGGGGAAGGGTCTGTCAGAGAATAATGTTGAGGTTATCCATTTTGGTAGGAATAACAGCAAAATTGACTGCAATTTAAATTGTGAAATTGTTGCATTCTGCTGTGCAGAGGGACCTGGGTGTCCCTGTGCACGAACCAAAAACATTTAGTATGCAGATGCAGCGGGTAATTAAGAAAGTAAATGGAATGCTGACCTTCAATAGAAAAGGAATGGAATTTAAAAATAGGGAGGTTATGCTGCAGCTGCATACATTGCTGGTGAGGCCACATCTAGAGTACTGTGTACAGTTTTGGTCTCCTGACTTGAGAAAGGATATGCTGTCACTGGAGGGTGTACAGAAGAGGTTTACTAGGTTCATTCCAGAATTGAGATGGCTGATGAGGAGAGATTGAGTAGACTGGGACTATTCTCACTGAAATTTAGAAAAATGATGGGGGAGTGAATAAAATTATGAATGGGTTAATATGATAGAAGCAGGGATGTTGGGTGGTTGGAATCAGAACTAAGGGGGCATTGCCTCAAATAATGAGGAGCAGATTTATGAATTAGTTGAGAAGGAACTACTTCTCCCATAGGATTGTGAATTTGTGGAATTCCCTGGCCAGTGAAGCATTTGAGGCTACTTCATTGAACAATTTTAAGGCAAAGATTGTTGAACAGCAAAGGAAATGAAGGCTATGGTGAGTGGACAGTTAAGTGAAGCTGAATCCATGAAAAGATCAGCCATAATCTTATTGAATGCAGAGCATGCTTGACAGAGCACATGGCCTACTCTTGCTCCTATTTCTTATGTTCTACTTGAAATTCCCTGAATTTGGTTGTCCCGCAAGGACCTATCCTGGTTCTGCTGTTACACCCTTTATTATAACAGACTTTAAGATTTATCCAATAACAGATATTATGCTAACTGGTCTACAGTTAGTTTTTTTTCACATAAAGGTACTATATTGGCAATTTTCTAATCCTCTGGTACTTTTCCAAGCTTTAAAGATTCTTGTAAGATGGCTACTAGTGAATCCACGATTTTTGCAGAGAGTTCCTTTCATACCCTAGGTTGCAGCCTGCCAGATCCAGGAGTCTAATTGGTCTTTAGCTCCATTAGCTTTCATAAAAATTCATCTCCAATGATATTCATTGCATTTATTTCCTGTCTTTTTTTTTTGCCTTTTGGCTATTAAGCCAAAGTTTGAAATGCTATGAGTGGCTCCTACTGTGAAGACTGGTGTAAAGTATTTATTCAACTCTTCTGCCATTTCCTGGTTCCCCGTTATTATTTTCCCGATTCATTCTCTCAAGGGCCTGTGCTGACTAGATTTAGACAGACAGATTTTTTTTTAATCTGTAGAAAAATTAATGGTTATGGGAAATGGAAGCACAGTGGCCTTGAGGGTTATCAGATCTGCCATGAACTCATTAAATGGTGGAGTGGATTCAATGGGCTGAATGGCCTCCTCCTGCTCCAACACCTGGTGGATGGCAGTGTTTTTCATACATGGTGGAAGCCCCTACAATTGGTAGAAAGTTTCTGCATCCGATACAGAATAGATGCTCTCTTTATGGATATTACCAGGCATGAGCAATCATTCTAAAGCACTCGATTCCCTTTATTGTGGAAAGTTTTATCGCTATTTGTACATCAAACGTGAAGCAATGTGCCAATTTTCAATACAAGTGCATATTGCTCCATCAAACAGTGAATGTGACGACAAGTGCAGCATTTCCTGAATGTTGCAGGAATGGAAATTTGTCTCAGGATTAAAACATTGCATTCTGGGAGAGGTGATGTGGATTGGGGAGGAAAATATTCATCCTAGGAATTTGGACGAGAAAGGTAGGTTCAACATTAGAAAGTAACTAGCAGGGATTGAGAGGTTGGAACTTGAATATGGAGGGTTTATAGCAAAATGGTCAGTACCAGCAAGGGAGCTATTAACAAATGGAGAAAATAAAGATGTTCAGTGGTCAGACATTTCATGGGAACAGGACCATTGGAGCAGGAAATGAGAGTCTTGGACATGGTGAGCTCTAACATAGCAAGACAGGAAATGGAGGGAGAGTGAAGACACGTACATGTCTAGGACATGGAAAAAAAAATCTTTTGAGGCACGTTGTCCAAGAGAGCGAATGAGAGGGAAACGGGACAGGAATCTGATCAGATTGTCTCAATCTTAGTGACAAAGGAGCTCTATATATTCCCTGTACTTATTGCTGGAGGTGAGGATGGAAGAGGCAGGAGAGAGGGAGAGCTCTTCAAAAATAAAAAAACTTGTGTTCTTTATTAAAAAAACCTCACCACACTGTGTAATTGATACATATCTGATTTACTTGACACTGAGAATACTAGCAACTTTAACTTGGTTGGATTTTAATAACATCAACAGCATAAGAGCCTGATGGATCAGTTCTGGATGTGATTAACAGGAAAATCCCAACACCGGAACTACTTGTGACATCGCTGGTGTCTCACCAGATGGGATGAATGAGCACATTTCTTCTCACACATGGAGCAGGCATATGGTCTCTCCCCAATGTGAAATCACTGGTGTGGCCGAAGTGGGGATGATTGAGTGAACTTCTTCTGACAAATAGAGCAGGTGAATGGCTTCTCTCCAGTGTGAGTGCGTCGATGTAGAGTGAGTTCAGATGAATGCTTTAACCCAGTCTCACATTGAGAGCACTTGAATGGTCTCTCATCTGCGTGGACACTTTGATGGCGTGTCGGTTCCCTAGAACTTTTATAGCACTTCCCACAGTCTGTACATTTAAAAGGTCTCTCGACAGTATGAATCTGATTGCGTCTCAGCAGGTTGGACAAATTAGTAAAGCCCTTCTCACAAACAGAGCAAGTGAACGGCCTCTCTCCAGTGTGAACTCGCTGGCGTTGAAGCAAGTGTGCTGACCGAGAGAAGCCCTTCTCACGGAGCACAGGAACAACCTCTCCCCAGTGTGACAGCACTGATGAATTTCCAGCTCGCAGAGGAAATTAAATGCCCTCCCACAGTCCCCACATTTACACAGCTTCTTCCTGTCATGACTGCGTTTGTGTTTAGACAGGCCGGATGATTGGCTGAAGCCTCACCCACACACAGAACATATATACGGTTTCTCCCCACGCTGAGAGGTGCTTTCTTCTTCCATGGTCAAAATCCAATAATATTCTGGTTACAATAAATTGAATATTTTGTCAATTCTTGATGAGATATTTGGTTTGAGTTTCCCGACTGCGAATCCACCTGTTGAATACGCTGTGAAATTGATTCAGACAGAAGAAAACAAGTGAGTGAGAATCCACAAAAAAAATAAAAGCAGCATGTGAAATTAAGCTGAATGAAACTGGTGATTAATGGGGCTGGCATGAGGAAAATGTGACCCTGATCATAACTGGTTCACAGAAGTCCTTTAGGAGAAGTGAAATGACCATATCTCTGGGATCAGAGAGAAGTGCAAATGAGAAGTGGGAGCTATAAAGTGTTATATACGACATGACAAGAACTTTTCAAACTCTTAACATCCTCCATGTTGAAAGGCAGCCTAGCCAGGCAAACACTTCTGTGTTGAGGAAGGTGTCGATCTGTTCGACATCCACTTGGACACGGATGTAGACACTTGAAGGAAATAAAAAACACAAAACAAAAATCCGCTTTGGGCCTGCTTTACCATTCAATTCCATCATTGTTGATGCTCATTGTCAATGTTATATTCCCAATTTTGAACCATAGTCCTTGATATCTTTAAAATCTAAACATTTATTATGTCCAAGAAAGTAATTAACTCAGAGACCAAGCCTCCACAGTTTCATAACAATTCTAAACGGTCTTCTCAGTATCAAGAGACTGTGAACCCTGTTTCTGGACTCCCCATCCAGGGAAAACCATTTCCCTGCATCTCATCTGCTTGGCCCTAATAGAGGTGTTTGTGTTCTTCTAAGCTCTAATAAATTCAGGCAGAGTCAAACCAATCTCTCCTCACAGGACAGTCCTACGATCCTCGGTATCAGCCAAACCAACCTTTGTTGTATTTGCTCCATGCTAAGTATTCCCCTCATTGACAGGAAGACTAAAACTGCACACAATAATCCATGTAAAGTGTGAACTGTGCGCTAGTATTACAGTAAGATATCCTAATTTCTAATTTCAATTTGTCTTGCAATGAAGGGCAACATTTGCCTTCTGATGGCTTGCTGCAGCTACCTATTTACTTCCATTGTCTGGTATGCAAAAATATCCAGATGCTTTTGTATACCTACATTTCTCAATATGTCACGATTTCAATCATACTCTTCCCTTCTGTGTTTGCAAATTTTTTAACTCCACATTTATCCATGTTCTCCTGCACCTGACATATGTTTGTTCATACACTCAGCACTCCTGCATCAATCTCAAGCTTCCTTGCATCCTTCTCACTACTCACACTCCCAACTTTTTCATGCATATTCATTGACAGGATATGGGTGTCACTGATGAGGCTGGCATTTATTGATGAGTTTATTATTGATTTAGTCATACATGGTCATCAAAATTGGTAATGTTGGTTTTGGTTCACTCATCCAAGCCTCTGAAGAACAGAAACCTCTTCCAATTAAATATTGATTGAAGTATTTCTCATTAAGTCCCTAACAATTCCATGAGACAGAGGCAGTTTGTTAGCAACCAGAATGTTACACAGACCACAAAAACAGGTTTCCGCTCTATTTTCTGCACCATCACCAAGGCCAACAATTTTGACTACAGTAACATCACCCTGCCCACAGCTCATACTGATCTTAACCTTACAGTGTCCAAATTAGAAAACAGGTCATTTTTAAACTGTTCTCAAATGTCTCCATGATCTTGTATGTCATAATCTCCCCAAAAACTGAATAAAGCTAACATATCCGGGCCTTCTAACTCTCCTCTTTGTTCAGCTCTTCATCTTGCTCTCTGCAAGATGCTCATTAATGCCTACCTCCTTGAGAAAGCTTTCAGAAGTTTGCCTTAATATCTACTTTATAGTTCTGTGTCAAAAGCAAGAAGTACTTAGCAGGCTTGACAGTGTCACAGGAGTGAGAAACAGTTAGTCTTTCAGTCTAGGCAGGCTTACTGTTGAGGATAAAAACAGTGCATAATCAGAAGTGGAAGATAAATTTGCGCAAGAAAAGAATTTCTAACAATGAAAAATGAAATTAGATGTTAAAACTGTTAAAGCACAATCCTAATTTACATATGGCCAGCAAAACCAACAAAAAACATTTCAAACTTTTAAAAATGCACCCATTAGTAGAGACACAGGAAGTTCGACAATACAGAGAGACTTTCACAGAGGACAGAGGTGAAACCAGGCAATGGATGGACGTGAATTCAGATTCACAGGAAAGCAGTCACACTCGCTCCAGATGGACTGAACTTAATAGTAAAGCTCGGAATTGTAGATGAAGCCTCATGAAAGCAAACCACTCCAACGATTCACTGTGTCGCCAAAGATAAAACCCGCAGGACCCCGCAGATACAAAGGTTTCAGAGTCTCTCTGCAGGAAGAGAAGTCAAAAGCGGCGCCACGGAACCGGTGGGCGCGGTGACGTCACCACGCCGGAGTCAGCAACGCATTGCTGCACAAGTGTGCCATGGGGAATGTATCAGAGATTATGGGAACTGCAGATGCTAGAGAATTCCAAGATAATAAAATGTGAGGCTGGATGAACACAGCAGGCCAAGCAGCATCTCAGGAGCACAAAAGCTGACGTTTCGGGCCTAGACCCTTCATCAGAGAGGGGAATGGGGTGAGGGTTCTGGAATAAATAGGGAGAGACGGGGAGGCGGACCAAAGATGGAGAGAAAAGAAGATAGGTGGAGAGGAGAGTATAGGTGGGGAGGTAGGGAGGGGATAGGTCAGTCCAGGGAAGACGGACAGGTCAAGGAGGTGGGATGAGGTTAGTAGGTAGGAAATGGAGGTGCGGCTTGGGGTGGGAGGAAGGGATGGGTGAGAGGAAGAACAGGTTAGGGAGGCAGAGACAGGTTGGACTGGTTGTCTGATGCAGTGGGGGGAGGGAACAAACTGGGATGGCTTTGGGATGCAGTGGGGGAAGGGGAGATTTTGAAGCTGGTGAAGTCCACATTGATACCATTGGGCTGCAGGGTACCCAAGCGGAATATGAGTTGCTGTTCCTGCAACCTTCGGGTGGCATCATTGTGGCACTGCAGGAGGCCCATGATGGACATGTCATCTAAAGAATGGGAGGGGGAGTGGAAATGGTTCGTGACTGGGAGGTGCAGTTGTTTATTGCAAACTGAGCGGAGGTGTTCTGCAAAGCGGATGCTTGTGGATGCTTGGGGACCGCTTTGCAGAACACCTCCGCTCAGTTCGCAATAAACAACTGTACCTCCCAGTCACGAACCATTTCCACTCCCCCTCCCATTTTTTAGATGACATGTCCATCATGGGCCTCCTGCAGTGCCACAATGATGCCACCCGAAGGTTGTAGGGAACAGCAACTCATATTCCGCCTGGGAACCCTGCAGCCCAATGGTATCAATGTGGACTTCACCAGCTTCAAAATCTCCCCTTCCCCCACTGCATCCCAAAACCAGTCCAACCTGTCTCTGCCTCCCTAACCTGTTCTTCCTCTCATCCATCCCTTCCTCCCGCCCCAAGCCGCACCCCCATCTACCTACAAACCTCATCCCACCTCCTTGACCTGTCCGTCTTCCCTGGACTGACCTATCCTCTCCCTACCTCCCCACCTATACTCTCCTCTCCACCTGTCTTCTTTTCTCTCCATCTTTGGTCCGCCTCCCCGTCTCTCCCTATTTATTCCAGAACCCTCACCCCATTCCCCTCTCTGATGAAGGGTCTAGGCCCAAAACGTCAGCTTTTGTGCTCCTGAGATGCTGCTTGGCCTGCTGTGTTCATCCAGCCTCACATTTTATTATCTTGTGCCATGGGGAATGTTCCTCAATAGATCTGCACCTGCGCGGGAGAGAGCAATGCACATGCGCAGAGAGGCTCACACAAATGTCCCAGGTTGTTACACTCACTTGGCAGAAGCTCATGTCCAGTTATTATTTTCAATACCATTCAATGCTGTCCACCCTACACCTTCTAAGGATTGGTTTGCTCAGTTGGCTGGACAGCTCATTTACAATATAGAATAACACCTCGAATGCAAGTTCCGTTTCTGCACCAGGCAATGTACCAGGAAGGTCCTGCCCCACTCCTTCAGCAGAATATCTCAACAGTTAATCCAAGTTTTTGAGGTCCTCAGTAGTATAGTGGTTAGTATCATGTGGCAGGCCAGGAACAAAAACAAAGTTGCTAAAAAGCTCAGCAGGTCTGGGAGCATCTGTGAAGATAAAAATATTTCAACACCAGTGATCCTTCCTCAGAATAAGCAGGCCAGGGTTCAACTTCCCAATGGTTGTGGAAATCTAAGCTTTGGGCAGCACAGTGGCTCTGGATTAGCACTGCTGCCACACAACACCAGATCCTGCATTCAATTCTACCCTTAGGTGATTGTCCGTCTGGAGTTTGCTCATTCTCCCCATGCCTGCATGGGTTTTCTCCTGAGGCTCTGGCTTCCACAGTCCAAAGATGTGCAGGCTAGTTGGGTTGGCCAAACGAAATTGTCCGTACTGTTCAGGGATGATTGGATTAGGTGTGCTTTGGGGGAAGTGGTCTGGGTGGGATCATCTGAGGGGCAGTGTGGACTTTTTGAGCTGAAGTACCTGTTTCCACACTGTAGGGATTCTATGTAATGTCATATTTAATCCTGAAAATATTGTCCTTCAAATCTGTGTAGCTTTTTAAAGATTGATCTTCAAACCTGCTCTGATCAGTCAGAAATAAGGGGAGGGGAGGAGTTCAATCACTTCCTCAAGATCAATGTCATTCAATTAGATCATGGCTGCTCATCCAGCTGAATGGAATTTTACCTCACCATCCACATATCCCTCAATATCTTTAAATAGAGAAATCTATTTCTAACTTGAATGAAATACGACAGCCTCTGTGGTAGAGAATTCCAAGACTCGCCTGATTCTCAATGAGGAAATTCCTCCTTGTCTCAGTCTCAAATGGCCCAGCTGTGTCCCCAGATCTGGACTTGCTCATTTGGGGAATAATCATTCCTGCACCAACCCTGACAAGCCACGTATAGTTTTGTTACTGTTCTCTGTGCAACTTCATGTGTCTTTCCATTTCTAGTATCCAGCAACAATTACTCAGCCAAATCCCATATCAAACACTCAGGCTGGTGAAACTGAATTAAAACCAGAAAACCTGCTGATCAAAACATGAAGCGACGGTTGGGGTGAGTCTCTGAAAGTCTTGTTATAAACCATTCCAGCAGCGCTTTTTGGCCCTGCAATTAAATGTAAATTGCTACTTCTCCAAATAAAACGAATTTGCCAAAATCCGTCAGATGTGTTACTTGGATAGGTATAGACTCTATTTCCTCTAGTGGGAGAATTGAGTACAAAGGGACATCATTTGGAGATAATGTGAAATCTTCATACAAGCAATTCATCATACAAAGAATAGCAAAAATAGGGAATGAAAATAGAACTTGTTGGAAAACACTCAGAAGTTCTGGCAATATATGTGCTGAAAGAAATATCGTTAATATTTCAGGTCTGTGAATTTTCATCAGGGCTGGGGAATATAAGAAAAGTAATAAGTTTTGAGTAGGTGTGGGTTAGACTAGTACAAAAAATGGCCTGTGACAAGCGAGAAGACAGGAAAGATTAAATGACAAAAAAATTCTTCCCTCAAGTCCACAAGCCATGGAGTTGGGGCCAGAAAAGAAACAAAGAAATAAAAGATGAGCATGGAGCAGGGGTGCAGCTGACTGAGAAACAAACTGAAACAAGCCAAATGAAAACTCCTAAGAATCTTGTTTGTTTCAATCAGGAGTAGGGCTGACGTAGTCCTGTGGCCAGTATTTAGAAGCAGCTAAATACTCAGGAGCGGACAAATATGTGATTTGCTCCTGGCCCAACGTGTTGATTTCATCTCCGATGTAAAACCCGCAGTGATTCAGATGGAGTTACACTGTTTATACTGTTGTCACTGTGAAGAATTCCTGGGCATTTATCGGTTTTTACAAGAACAACAAATCCTTGAATGAGGACTGAACCTGGGAAAAGGCTGTGAGAGCACCAAATCCTAACCACTAGACGACCAGGGAACACAACATTAATTAGTCCCTCAAGGCCATGGGGAATGGAATTGGGGCTGTGAAAGGAACAAAGAAACAAAAGATGTGGCTGGAGCAGGTATGCAGCTGACAAAACATAGAATATAGAACATAGAATGTTACAGCACAGCACAGGCCCTTCGGCCCTCGATGTTGTGCTGCCCTGTCATACCGATCTCAAGCCCATCTAACCTACACTATTCCATGTACGTCCATATGCTTGTCCAATGACGACTTAAATGTACCTAAAGTTGGCGAAGCTACGACCGTTGCAGGCAAAGCGTTCCATTCCCTTACTACTCTCTGAGTGAAGAAATCGCCACTGACATCTGTCCTATATCTTTCACCCCTCAATTTAAAGCTATGCCCCCTGGTGCTCGCCGTCACCATCCGAGGAAAAAGGCTCTCCCTATCCACCCTATCTAACCCTCTGATTATTTTATATGTTTCAATTAAGTCACCTCTCAACCTTCTTCTCTCTAATGAAAACAGCCTCAAGTCTCTCAGCCTTTCCTCGTAAGACCTTCCCTCCATACCAGGCAAAATCCTAGTAAATCTCCTTTGCACCCTTTCCAAAGCTTCCACATCCTTCTTATAATGCGGTGACCAGAACTGTACACAATACTCCAAGTGCGGCCGCACCAGAGTTTTGTACAGCTTCACCATAACCTGTTGGTTCCGGAGCTCGATCCCTCTATTAATAAAAGCTAAAACACTGTATGCCTTCTTAACAGCCCTGTCAACCTGGGTGGCAACTTTCAAGGATCTGTGTACATGGACACCGAGATCTCTCTGCTCATCTACACTGCTAAGAATCTTACCATTAGCCCTGTACTTTGCCTTCCGGTTACTCCTACCAAAGTGCATCACCTCACACTTGTCTGCATTAACCTCCATTTTCCACCTCTCAGCCCAGCTCTGCAGCTTATCTATGTCTCTCTGCAACCTACAGCATCCTTCGTCACTATCCAAAGAAACAAATTGAAACAAAAAAAGAGAACAGAATCGAGGGCAGCATTCACATAAATGATTGTTAGTCTTGATGGTGAATCCAGAAAACTGTAAAGTGCCAAATTGAAAGGTGTGCTGCTTTCTTGGAGCTGACATGTAGCATCATTGGAAGAGTGCATTGAGCTGATGACAGAAATATCAGTGTGACAGCTATATGGAACATTAAAACGTTGGATTATGGATACTGAGGACCAATTATACATTTTAAAACTGCTGTGTTAGATTTTTGTTAAAAGCTTCGATTTGGAATAAGCATCAGTCCTGTTTGCATTGAATGGGGGAGGGGTCAAAAGGGATTAAATTCACTTTTTGCTGATGGAGATTCCAGTGAAAGGAAAGATTAGGTCACACTAATAACTAGAAAGCTTCTCTTGGAGATTTTTGTATCTTTGCCTATGAATATTTCAATAAAGCTGCATTTGTTAGCCTGGCCACTGCTTGAGGTATTGGGTCTGATAGGGGAAATAAGCAGATGTCTTCAGATACCAGTAAGATGGCTTGGGTAATGAATTTCAACAGAACTTGATCAAGAGCAGGGATGTGTTGTCGCAGTTATACAGGCATTGGTGAGGCTACACCTAGAATATTGAGTGCAGTTTTGGTCTCCTTTTCTGAGGAAGGGTTCTCTTGCTCTCAATGGAGTGCAATGAAGGATTATCGGCCAAACTCAAGGGATGGCAGAACTGACATATGAGCGATATTGACTAGGTTGGTATTGTTTTCGCTGAAGCTCAGACGAATGAGGGGCGATTTCATGGAGACTTATAAATTTCTAACAGGACTAGACAGGATAATTGCAGGGAGGGTGTTCCTGATGGTAGGTTTGTTCAATCAGTGGTCACAGTCTGAGGATTCAGGATAGACAATTTAGGACGGAGAAGAGGAGACATTTCTTCACCCAAAATGTGGTGATCCTGCAGAATTCATTGCCACAGGAAGTAGTTGATGCTAAAACATTGAACATATTCAAGAGGCAGCTAGATATAGCAGTTGGGGTCAATGGCATCAAAGGTGATGTGGAGAAAGCAGGATGAGGCTATTGATTTGAATGATCAGCCATGCTTGTGATGAATGACGGAGCAAGCTCAAAGGGCCAAATGCGCTCCTCACGCTCCTATCTTCAATGTTTCTATCTTCTGAATAGTTCCAATTTATTTTGACTGAAGTAAGATAATGAAATTAATTATGTGCCTAACATTTAATTGAAGGTGACATCCTGCAATTAATCAAATGTGTTAGTTACTCCCCAGTTAGAAACAGATAATTAAACAATGAGGCTTGCAAATTTGGCCTACAACGGTCAATGAACACGATGCATTTCCAAGTCAGAACTGTGTGTGGCTTGGAGGGGAAATTGTAGAAACCGTTATTTCCCAAGCATCGGGTGCCCTTGACTTTCTGGGTGATCAAGTTATGGTTTTAGAAAGTGCTGTCTCAGGAGCCCTGGTCAGTTGCTTTGCTGCATTAAGTTGATGGTGTTGTACTGCTGCTCCTGGGTGCCAGGTGACAAAGTCCTTACTGCCAACCTGCAAACATACATACTGGGAAAAGTAGGCCATTCAGCCCCTTGAGCCTGCTCTGCCATTCAATGAGATCATGTCTATTCCTGTATACTCCAAATAACCCTTGATTCCATTCACAAAAATCTCTGATCCCTGCAGTTGATAATTCTAAGGTGACCTCCAATTACTTCTGCTTCACAGCGATGACTGTGATCAACATGGGATGATCAATGACATGGCTAAGGTTGTTTGTGGCCAAGAATTGAATCACACACTGTTAATCACTGCATGGGTTCCACATACAGGACACATGATTACAGATTTCTCTAACTCAGTCTCTGAGTGTCCGATTAGTGTAATTTGCCCCCATGAGGCTCTCACATTACTCACTGAGCCTGTGCCCTCAGACACAAACAGCCGCTTACTCTGCCCACTCCAAGTTTGGGAGAAACTGTTTCCTCAGTTGCAGCTTAAGTCATATCAAGCCCTTAATCAAGGTGATTCCCCCAAGCCTTCATTCCATTTTGTTCCTTGTGATATCTGTCGACCCTATCAGTTCTGAGCTTCCACACATTCCCACCCAGTTCTTTCTGTATGCTCCATACTGAAGTGGTGAACTGTTCTCTAAGTGAATCAGGGATGTGCCAGGAGATGATGGGAGGCTCGTGCATTTCCAATGTCAACCTCAGAAGACGGAAGATGCAGGAAATCACTGCACATGGAGCATGAATCCTGAAATGTTGGGGAATGCTGCCAAGATTGAGGACGCAGAAGCAGGCGAGGATGACTAATTACCTGGTCAGACTTCCATGCTGGAAATCATCAGCACCAAGTTTCTCACTGCCACACGGGAGAATATCAAATTGCAAATAAATCAGGTGGGAATAGATAATAATGAGGTGTAAGTGCATGCAAACAGGAATCTCACTACTTACCACCAAGCTCTTTGTCTCTGTTAAAATCTTGGGTGGAAAATTTGCCTTTTCAGTCTTTGACACTGAGAATTTCATTTTTGAGGTCTCACCATATTTTCTCAACAGACCCACCATTGTCCACGGCGTACAGGGACTGGGAAGATTCTCATCTGTGCACTAAAAACAAGACTGGTTCACGTGATGTTTGCTGAGGGACACATATTAGGTCTTGACGCTGAAAGTGACGGAAAGATTGGTTTTTGTTTTTAAGTGATCACAGGACCTTTGCTGGATACCAAGATGAAGGGAGACACTCCCTTGTCCACAGGAGTAACCGAAGTATGGGAACAGAAAGAATCCCGAGTTAGAAAAGAGAAGAGCCCTAAACATGCAGCAGTCATCAACAGGACATCACTTATTCTCATCGTATCTTCCAGAAATTGAGGACACACTGTTTCAAATTACATTCGTACATTTTGATTCAATAGAGTATGTAAGTTCCAGTCCAGATTTGGGATTAACAACATCAACAGAAATAAAACACAACTTTCAGCATGAACTCTGTCGTAACTAACAGCAGCAACAACACAATCCATCCCCTAAATTCGCTTGTGAACTCACTGACATGTCTGTAAGTGACATGACTGAGTAAGTTGCTTCCCACTCATGAAGCAAATGAACACCCCCTTCCCTGATGTGACTTCACTGGTGTCTCAGCAGTGTCCTCTGCTTTTACATTCAGAGTATATTCAGAACATTCAAAATGGCTGTTATCCGTGTGAACAGGCTGATAGGAATTTAGGTCAGATTGGCGAGTGAATGCTTTCCTACGCAGGGAGCATGGAAGCGGCCTCTCCCCAGTGTGAATCTAATGATATTTAATGAGGATCCATGAGTGTCTAAATGACCCCCAGCAATGAGAGCACAAAGCTGTTTCTCAGTGTGAACAAGCTGGTGTTTGACCCAGTTTATTTTTTAAAGCTCTTCTCACAATCAGAGCAGTTAAACAGCCTTTCATCAATGTTAGACCTAAACCCCATCTCTTCTTCCGCAACATTGATGACTGTATCGGCACTGCCTTGTGCTCCCACGAGGAGCTCAAACAGTTCATCCACTTCACCAATACCTTACACCCCAAACCTAAGCTCATTTGGACCATCTCTGACACCTCTCTCTCCTTCCTGGACCTCTCTGTTTTCATCTCTGGCAACCACCTGGAAACCGATTTCCATTTCAAGCCCACTGACTCCCACAGCTACCTAGAATATACCTCCTCCCACCCACCCTCCCACAAAAACGCCATCCCTAATTCCCAATTCCTTTGGCTCTGACGCTTCTGCTCCCAGGATGAGGTATTCCACTCCTGTACATCTCAGATGTCCTTGTTTTTCAAGGACCTCAACTTCCCCCCTTCAGTGGTGGAGAATGCCCTCGACCGTGTCTCCCTCATTTCCCGCAACTCATCCCTCACATCCCCTCCCGGCAATAACAATCAAAACAGAATCCCCCTCGTCCTCACGTACCACGCCACCAACCTCCAATCCAACGCATCATCCTCCAACACTTCCGCCATCAGCAATCTGACCCCACCACTGAAGACATATAATCCCTCCTCACCCTTATCTGCTTTCCGGAGGGACCACTCACTCCAGGACCCCCCTGTCCACTCCACACTCCCCCCAGCCCGCCATACCCAGAACTTTTAGCTGCAACAGCAGGAAGTGCTACCCCTGTCCTTACACTTCCCCCATCACCTCCATCCCAGGCGCAAAGAAGACTTTCCACCTCAATCAGATGTTCACCTGCACATCTGATAATGTGGTATACTGTATCCGCTGTACCCGTTGTGACCTCCTCTACATCAGGGAAACCAAGCGGAGGCTTGGGGATCGCTTTGAAGACTGCCTACGCTTGGTTCACACTAAACAACTGCACCACCCAGTCGCAAACCATTTCAACTCCCCCTCCCATTCCTCAGATGACATGTCTATCCTGGGCCTCCTGCAGTGCCAGAACAATGCCTCCCGAAGGTTGCAGGAACAGCACTTCATATTCTGCTTGGGAACCCTGCAACCTAATGGTATTAATGTGGATTTCACAAGCTTCAAAACCTCCCTTCCCCCTACTGCATCCCAAAACCAGCCCAGCTATCAAACCTGTCCTTCCTCCCACCTATCACCTCCTCCCACCTCAAGCTGCACCTCCATTTCCTACCTACTAACCTCATCCTGCCCCCTTGACCTGTCCGTCCTCCCCGGACTGACCTATCTCCTCCCTACCTCCTCACCCACATTCACCTCTACTGGCTCCATCCCAGCCTCTTTAACTATTTATTTCAGATCCCCCTTCCCCCTGCCCCGCCATTTCTGAAGAAGGGTCTGGGCCTGAAACATTAGTTTTCCTGCTCCTCTGATGCTGCTTGGCCTGCTGTGTTCATCCATCTCAACACCTTGTTATCTCTCATCAATGTGAACCAGCTGGTGCCCCAGCAGCTGGGACAGAGAATTAATCCCTTTCCCACTCACAGAGCAGGCTAATGGCTTCTCCCCAGCGTGAGGCCTTTGATGGGAATTTAACATTGACTGTAATGTAAATCCCTTCCCAAACTGGGGCAGCGGAACAGCTTCTCCCCAGTGTGACTGAATTCGTGAATCTCCAATTGAGATGGGTAATTGAATCCCTTCCCACATTTCCCACTATTCCACTGTTTCTCCATGGTGACCGTGTCCTTGTCTTTCTCCAGGTTGAGCAATCAATTCAAACCTTGCCTACACACAGAACACATCTGAGTTCACCGACTGGAGCACTGTCATTCAGGCACAGTGACTGGATAAAGCTCTTTTCATCATCAGTTTACTGTCACCCACTCATGTTACATCTGTCTCAGTGCTTTCCCAGTCATTTCTCTTTCCTCATTCAAGGCAGATGATACGCAGGTCCTGATAAATTGAGAAATCCTGTCAGATTTTGAAGTGATGATTGGCTTTATTTGCCCGTTTAGAAATTTTCCCTGACAAGTCTCCTTCAGAAAGAAAAGCCTTCCTGCAGCCAGCACCAACACCTGCTGCACACCTTCCTGACCAATAAATGTTACATATGGTTAGTGAAAATGAAAATTAACATTTTTGAACTGTTCCTTTATACTCACTGTAGGTGAAGTACAATAGCTAACCCAAGCCCTTCTCTCACGTCACCCTGGTGCATTCTGTGTGGTGACAACAGAGGCAGAGACAGGCTGCTCAGGTGCTTTTGATCTCCATGTTTACCCAGTACTGTTTTATCTTTACCAGTGTAGCAGAAACACAAACCTGCAGATTCACTTCCAGTCAGGAACAGATCATTGATTTATGCTAATCTCTGATTTGAAGCACATTTCCAGCATTCACCGTTGTTCTTCCCCTGACACGAAACCCAGTTGGAAACGAGATTCTGTTCCGTTTCTGGGAGCTGTGAGCCATGGAAGACAGTAGCTGGGACACATTTCTTACACACAGCAGGATGAACCCACACCGTGGCTTGGTTGTCAGTGAAGAGAGACGTGAAAGAGTAAAGTGCCATCTGACCCCCTCAGTGTGACCCTGAAGGATTTGCCCCGACTGAAGCTCTGTTGCTGCCATTCGATTGCCCCCCTCGCCCTCCCTCCCCCACCCTGAGATTGTCCTCTCTGAGCTCCGGGTGCTGTTCAACCCTCAGGACAAATACAACAATCTACTGTGATGTGTTTGAAGCAAAGCTGATTTATTTTACATTTCTCTAGAATGTCAAACTTTAGCCCAATTTGAGAGGTTATAAACATCATCAGAAACAAACTCCAAATTTCAGAACAAAACGATCAGAAAATTACAGCACAGGCCAAGACCATTTTTTAAAATTTATTTGTGAGATGTGGGTGTCGCTGGCTGGCCAGTATTATTTGGCCCATCATGTTTGTGTTGGTTGAGATTGAAACACACAGGTTTACAGCTTTCTGGATTCACCATTGAGAAGAGCAATTTCAGGCTGTGAACTCTGCCCCTATTTGTTTGCATTTCTTGTTTCAATTTGTGTCTGTGTCTTCTACACACCAGGCTCCAGGCACATCTTTTGTTTTTTCTTCCACCCTAACTCCATTCTTTGTGGCCATGAAAGACTAATAACATTTCTACAATTTAATCTCTCCTGCCTTCCCCCGTGACAGACTGCCTTTTTTCCCCTCTCTCACCCCCACCTTGCTCAACACTTTTCACATTTCTGATGGGTCCCAGCCCTCTGTGACCTCACTGTGCCCCCCGGGTCAGTGGCGCGAGTTTTGAATTCTCTTCCTCCAGAGAAAATCTGAAATCTTTGTGGCAGCAGCTTTCCCTAGATTTTATTTTTAAAACAAAAACAGTGAAATTGTTTCAACATTGAGTTTTTTTTATCCTTCACTCACAAATTGGCGTCATTATAGCTGAGCTGTGATCCTTTCAGAGTCCAAAAATGTGCAGGTTAGGTGGGCTAGCCACGCTAGATTGTCCCCTAGTGTGCAGTTTAGGTGGTTGGGTAGCCTTGGTAAATGCTGAGTTATGGGAGTACAGGGTCAGTGATGGGCCGAATGACCTCTTTCTGCACTGTAGGGATTTTGTGATTCTAACCAGTTGTGATCATGGTTATGTTTTCCTCATGACAGCCCACACATCACCAGGTTCATTCAGCTCAGGCTGTCATGCTGCCTTCGTGTTTTTGTGGGTTTGTACTCAGACCTTTTGTGGTTTACACAGTCTATTTGAAGATAAGAGTGAATTTGTAACTAGAGATCACTTGCAGATTCGGAAATATTTCTGCTGCTGGCATCACTCACAAGGATTGGGAAAGTAAAGGGTCACTCACAAATCTTACAGAACGCAGGTTGTAATTGCCAGTGAAGACTGAATAGCATAGAACATAGAACATAGAACATAGAACAGTACAGCACAGAACAGACCCTTCAGCCCACAATGTTGTGCCGACCATCCTCATGTATGCACCCTCAAATTTCTGTGACCATATGCATGTCCAGCAGTCTCTTAAATGACCCCAATGACCTTGCTTCCACAACTGCTGCTAGCAATGCATTCCATGCTCTCGCAACTCTTTGTGTAAAGAACCCGCCTCTGACATCCCCTCTATACTTTCATCCAACCAGCTTAAAACTATGACCCCTTGTGCTGGCCATTTCTGCCCTGGGAAATAGTTTCTGGCTATCAACTCTATCTATGCCTCTCATTATCTTGTATACCTCAATTAGGCCCCCCTCTCCTCCTTCTTTTCTCCAATGAAAAGAGACTGAGCTCAGTCAACCTCTCTTCATAAAATAAGCCCTCCAGTCCAGGCAGCATCCTGGTAAACCTCCTCTGAACCCTCTCCAAAGCATCCACATATTTCCTATAATAGGGCAACCAGAACTGGACGCAGTATTCCAAGTGCCATCTAACCAAAGTTTTATAGAGCTGCAACAAGATCTCACGACTCTTAAACTCAATCCCACTGTTAATGAAAGCCAAAACACCATATGCTTTCTTAACAACCCTGTCCACTTGGGTGGCCATTTTAAGGGATCTATGTATCTGCACACCAAGATCCCTCTGTTCCTCCACACTGCCAAGAATCCTATCCTTAATCCTGTACTCAGCTTTCAAATTCGACCTTCCAAAATGCATCACCTCACATTTATCCAGGTTGAACTCCATCTGCTACCTCGCAGCCCATCTCTGCATCCTGTCAATGTCCCGCTGCAGCCTACAACAGCCGTCTATACTGTCAACGATACCTCCGACCTTTGTGTCGTCTGCAAACTTGCTGACCCATCCTTCAATCCCCTCATCCAAGTCATTAATAAAAATTACAAACAGTAGAGACCCAAGGACAGAGCCCTGTGGAATCCCACTCACCACTGACTTCCAGGCAGAATATTTTCCTTCTACTCCCACTCGCTGTCTTCTGTTGGCCAGCCAATTCTGTATCCAGGCAGCTAAGTTCCCCTGTATCCCATTCCTCCTGAACTTCTGAATGAGCCTACCATGGGGAACCTTATCAAATGCCTTACTGAAATCCATATACACCACATCCACAGCTCGGCCCTCATCAACTTTTCTAGTCACATCCTCAAAGAACTTGATAAGGTTTGTGAGGCATGACCTGCCCCGCACAAAGCCGTGTTGACTGCTTTTGATCAAGCCATGCTCTTCCAGATGGTCATAAATCCTATCCCTCAGAATCCTTTCTAACACCTTGCAGACGACAGACGTGAGAGCATAAAACTCTTTTCTAAAGAAAAGAGGAGGCCAATAGTTAACCTGATACAAATTGGAAGCTTTGTCCCTGTGAAATGAAGTCATTGGATCTGAAACAAAAAATGGGAATCAGTTCTGAGGAAGAGCAAAGCGACCTGAAACATTAAACATTAATTAATGTGCTGAAACATCCCTTTACCCAAATTCATCAATCAGTCAAATTCACTCATTTATCAATCTATCCAGGATTTTCCCATTTCAGCAAATTACAGAAATGTGAACCTTAGGTCAGTAGTTGGGAAATTATTGGAGAAGGTTCTTTTGGACAGAATTTACTTATTTTTGGAAAACACATTCCGTGATTGTTGGACTTAAAAAACAAAATGTGAACAGTTTTTGATATCACTTATGAATGACTTAACATTCATTTTACATATGTATAGAGCTAAAAAGTGTAATGTAATTATTTCAGTGAAATTAAGGTGATCATACAGTTAAAAAATCATTAGAATCTAACTCCAATTAATGAGCTGAATAATATGTGATTATTGTACCAGTTTTTGCATTGAAAATTCAATCTTATTTGATGCCTGTAATATTTTATGCTATTAAGTGTAACTCAACAACAAAGTAATGAAAGGATGTCAGAAAAAAAAACTTTAGTTTTAGCTTTATGGACCTATGGAATACTTGTACACATAGTTGGATGATTGCACTGGAAGCTCTAAAATATGTAATGTCAGTGCTGACGTGAAAAGTAATTTCCTTTGCAAGGTGTTCCTCACTCAGAATAATTAGAAATTTATTATGATTATGAATCTACCATTTAAAAGATAGCTACTGTGATTGATTAAAAAAAAGTTATATTTTACTTAGAAAATTAGGCTAAGCAATATACAGGTTGTAAATGTGTTTATTCAACAGAATATTGAGATTGTCCCAGGAACTAATTATACATACACAACTCATAATAGCTTGAATAATACATTGAAACAGTGATTATTGAATTGAGAAAGACATGATAGTTGTATTGAGCAGTTCAAATGTCTCACTATATTGGCAACATGTTTATGTTGTTCAAACAGGCAGCATGTTTGTCAAAGCAGCAGATTTTCATTTTGGGATGTGCGTCTGTTTAACTAGAATCTGTTCTGTTCTCTTGTAAGAAGCTCTTGTTGTTGTATGCGATGAACTGTCACTAACAGTGTAATTTACCCGATCAGCTTTCCTTTGTCTGTAGATCAGGCGGCCAGTAAACTATACACCTGCTTTTCACAGTCGAAGCACAGAATCATTTCTGAACGAATAAGTGGCAGATCACAAAGTTATTTCACTGAAAACAATTTCTAGCACACATCATCAATCAGCATTTTCTGGTAAGATTTTCTGAACAATTCTGATTTCTAGCTGTAAAACTGATGATACCTGTGTTGCTTGTCAGTGAGGATTCAGCCCCTTTGTTCGGAGCTGTTTTTATACAGGTGGTTGTTTCATTAGGTATCTGCCAAGTTTACATTCCCCTTTGACTGTATTTCTGTGAGATTATTGATGCACAGAATATTTTACTCTGCAGAACGTAATGTTCATTCACTGAATATTAAATAATTTTTGACTCTAACTGAGCAATGTACTTCTTTTCAGCTAATTATTCAATTTTCATTTTATGGCTGTATTAAATGTTGCAGGAACAAACTCTGGACAGTGTTTCCATTCACTTGTGTTGGAATCACTAACAGCTACATGGTCAGTCAGTTTCTGGCTGATGGATCAGTTTCTTTGCCCTATTGGATGATGGCCATTTGCTCAGTTTTCACTGGCTCGCCTTGGCCTCAGTCCATCAGCTGCTGAAACACTCCATCTAGCATTTGTTCCCTTTCGCCATGACTAACAGTCCAAGTTTGTGTTCCACATTCTGCCTTCATGTATTCATGATCATCACAGATTCTACCGCCTACGTCCTTACAGGTCCTGTAAAATATCCACCACAATTTCACCATGAGCTCCATTATGTTCAATCTAAACATTCTTCCAAAGTTTGGTTCACTGTTCTCAGATCTAACGACAACCTCGCCTGATCCTATTTCTACAATTTCACCCCTTTGCAAAGCATCTGCACTTATCCAATTCCAGCTGCTGGAGAATTCCTGATTTTATTTTCCTCACTCACTATTAATGGATTTACCCTCAGCTGGTTTGGGCCTAAGCTGGGAAATTCTCTTCGTCTGGTCCGTTCTACGCTCCTTCCATCTTTTAGGCTCCTGGAAAACCTACCTATTTGGTCAAGACTTTGGCTTCCATCATTTTAAATCTCCCTTTCTAGATCACAACCCTGTGACCATGTGTAGACCATTCAGCCCTTCAAACCTGCTGCATCATTCAATACATTCATGACTGATCTGTTTGTGTTTGAAATGCCATATTTACTTCAACACAAATGAACACTGATGCTTATGCTGAAGAACAATCCATTAACCCATGTCTTAAAAATATTCAATGACCACACCTTCTGAGGCAGAGAGTTTAAAAATAGCACAGTCCTCTGAATGGAAACAAGTCTCCTCATCTCTGTCCTGAAAGGGTGAACCCAATTTTAAAACAGTGCCCTCTCATTGAGGAATGACCCACCAGAGGAAACCTCTTTTCCACATCTACCTTGTCAGGACACCCCTCACTCTTCCAAACTCCAATGGAAACAAAGCCAGCCTGTCCAACCAATCTGCATTTATTTATGTCACGCCGGGTGTGAATGGTGTTGAAGTGTTTTGTTGTCAGTTTTGCAGTTAAAATGTTGATTCACAATTCAATATGAGCCAGTTCTACCTGTTACCCACACGAGCTTAGCTGTCTGACTAGATTGTATTTTTTTGTGTTATCTTGTCAGGAAGGTCATGTATTAAAGTGACAAGGAGTGGGTGCTTTACGTGACATTTTCTGCTTGATAAAACATTTTAAATATCAGACTATGGCTTCTATATTTGAGAGTGTCATGTTGCTGTATGCAACAGGCTGTGTCTAATAGGATTATGCTCCCTAGAACACAGATTTCCTTTGTCTACAAATTACACATGAAGTGACTTGAACACCTGGAAAAGTGATATGTTCCTTGCAATGTGATTTCTATTAATGCACTTTGTGGAACCTCCTAAAGCCAGAGGAACACAAGTGTGTGCAGATTTGTTTTCCTCACTGAAGGAAACACGCATTGGCATTCCTCCTCAGGGACTGAATCACTGACTATATTCCAGAAAATGAGTAGCAACGTTTGCAATATGAAGGGGATCAAAAAGATGTTGCAGAAACTGGATGAGTGGAGAAGTCAGCTATGATGTTACTAAAAGAGAAACGTCCACTGTGGATGCTGGAAATTTAAAAAAAAGACAGGGAGGGACATAGCAAATCTGACAGCATCTGTGGAGAGAGTAACAGTAAGCTTTTTGTGACTGATGTGACTCCTTTTTCAAACAAACAGCATTATTAAACTGCTAATCAGGCTCCAGATGCTGAATGGTGTAATTCTGCCACTATCTTGATGGTTTATTTTGGAGAAGCAATCTCCTCATTTATTTGATTGTGGCACTGAAGTTGTGCTAGTGGAACAGAAAAGGCACTTTCTGTGTCTTGTTGATTCTGGGTAGAAATTAATGCCCATTGTGCATCACAGAGGCTGGAGAGAGTTCTGATACGTGAGAATATTCAATTCAAGATGCTATCTTTGGAAAACAAGAATGTTTTCACCAAGATAATAAAATGTGAGGCTGGATGAACACAGCAGGCCAAGCAGCATCTCAGGAGCACAAAAGCTGACGTTTCGGGCCTAGACCCTTCATCAGAGAGGGGGATGGGGAGAGGGAACTGGAATAAATAGGGAGAGAGGGGGAGGCGGACCAAAGATGGAGAGTAAAGAAGATAGGTGGAGAGAGTATAGGTGGGGAGGTAGGGAGGGGATATGTCAGTCCAGGGAAGACGGACAGGTCAAGGAGGTGGGATGAGGTTAGTAGGTAGATGGGGGTGCGGCTTGGGGTGGGAGGAAGGGATGGGTGAGAGGAAGAACCGGTTAGGGAGGCAGAGACAGGTTGGACTGGTGCCTAATGGCACCCTGCAACCTAATGGTATCAATGTGGACTTCACCAGTTTCAAAATCTCCCCTTCCCCTACTGCATCCCTAAACCAGCCCAGTTCGTCCCCTCCCCCCACTGCACCACACAACCAGCCCAGCTCTTCACCCCCACCCACTGCATCCCAAAACCAGTCCAACCTGTCTCTGCCTCCCTAACCGGTTCTTCCTCTCACCCATCCCTTCCTCCCACCCCAAGCCGCACCCCCATCTACCTACTAACCTCATCCCACCTCCTTGACCTGTCCGTCTTCCCTGGACTGACCTATCCCCTCCCTACCTCCCCACCTATACTCTCTCCACCTATCTTCTTTACTCTCCATCTTTGGTCCGCCTCCCCCCTCTCCCGATTTATTCCAGTTCCCTCTCCCCATCCCCCTCTCTGATGAAGGGTCCAGGCCCGAAACGTCAGCTTTTGTGCTCCTGAGATGCTGCTTGGCCTGCTGTGTTCATCCAGCCTCACATTTTATTATCTTGGAATTCTCCAGCATCTGCAGTTCCCATTATCACCAATGTTTTCACCAAGGTGGGGAATCACTGATCCTTACTGTCCATGGTGCAGAATGAACCTAGAGATTTGTTTTTGTAATTAATACAGTCAGCTGTGCTATACTGTAGTGCTCTCAGTCCTGCCTTGCCTCACAACCCAGCTTCATGATTCAGCCAGAGGATCTCAATGTAGAAATATTTCCTGCAGATGAGACAATCTAGGAGAGATCCACATCCACATTTTCCCATAGGATGTGCTCCTGACACATGGACTGTCAAGATTACGATGGAAATTTATGTCAAATTTAGTTAGACTGAATTGCTGGAACAAGTAGAACCGCCAGAGATCTAGATTGTTGGAAGTGTTGCAAAGTTGTGTAGAGTACTATTGGACAGGAAGGCAGGATGTTAGAATTTTGTTTGTAAAATTTTGATGTTTGTTAAATGAGAAGGAGGAAAGAAGTGAGTGGTCCCTTTAAAAGATGATGTGTTTTTTTTCGGCTTGGAGATTTAAAGAAATAGTTCTGTGACCAGCTTGCTGGTTAGTAGGCTCAAAGAGCACTTGAATTTTAACATTTGTATCAAACGGCTGTATAGTTAGCAGGCCAATCCGCAGTTTCATTTGTTATCAAGGCAACAAGTTTTGATTTTAGCCAATTAATTTAAACCAGGCACTTACATACTGAAACAAAAACAATTAAATTTAAATCTAATCATTTTGACAACTTGGAATCAATTCTATTGTAAGAAAATGATACGTCACTAAGGGTATAAAAGATGAGGGAAGTCAGGAGAGCAAACTGCGTCTTGTCCGAGTTAACGACAATCATCTCTAAAGAAAGATTCATTGGCTCTCACAGATTTCGAAAAGCCGTGGAGTAGGGGCCATCGAAAGCAAAGGTACCTACAGGACAACTAGTTAATGTTTCTGACACAAGAATTCCACAGAGAAGGCATTCCCGACAGAAGAATTCAACGGAGAAGATACAGGACATTCCAGAACATGTGACCTGGCAGTAATTTTGAGACACTAAGTTCCTTTTTTTAATTTTGCTTAATATAAGTGGGACTTGAATTTATTATGACAGCATACTATTAGAATCTTATTTTATTCAGGAATAGTTAACAGTTAGAGGGGAAATGTTTAGTTTGTTGCTGGCTTACCTAGTTTGATCTCTGTTAGAATTATATAAATAAATTGTTACTTGTTGATTATAGCGTGCATATAAGGGGTGTATTTTGTTTGATCACTCCTTATTAACAGGTTAGGGTGAGAGGCAAGTTACACCACTTTTCAGACTTCTTTTACCAGATTATAGGGTGAGGTGTGCTTCTGTAGGATGTTTCAGTTTTAGTTATTAGGGGTGAGGCTGGTTCAATTTCACCTGCAAGAGGCACAACATCCTGATGGTGAGCAAGATGGGTTGCTCATTCCCTGGCACTGTGTCCCATCCAAGAACTCTCTCCTGAATCATACTGTGGCCTCTCCTAAACCAGATGGACAGCAGTGTGTCAACAAAGCAGACCACCATCACCTTCTTGAGGGCAGGCAATGAAGGGGAATGACTACTGGCCCATTTATTGAGCCTCAGATTCCATGGAGCAACTTCAGATCCATTCTGTGGTTCTTTCCATCACTCTCTCTTTGGCTGTATCTTCGAGGCTCCCTTTGTTCCTGTGTGTTTGTGTGTCTCTCCCTCTTCTCGTCTCCAGTATTCCACCAGGTCCTTCATGGGATCTGATTGTCCATCAGTCAGTGAGTGACCCCTTTGTCATCTGTAAGGTAGAGCTCACCCACAGTATTGTGAGGGTGGCACTTGCTGGATTGGGAGCCAGTGACAGTGTCGGAATGGGAATATCATTCAGAGTCACTGTGCTCTGGGTCTGGGAGTAAAGACTCGAGATGGGGGCATTCCAGGCATGGACTGCTCTTGTCGCTTCATGGATACTGGGTGCTGTTTTGGAAGAACATTTTGGAAGGAGATGCTGAATAGAAGGGCGGCACAGTGGCTCAGTGGTTAGCACTGCTGCCTCACAGTGCCAGGGACCTGGGCTTGATTCCATCTTTGGGCAACTGTCTGTGTGGTGTTGGCATGTTCTCCCTGTCACTGTGTGGGTTTCCTCCGGGTGCTCCAGTTTCCTCCCATGTGCTGGCTAGGTGGATTGGCCAAGCTAAGTTGCCCATAGTGTTCAGGGCTGTGTAGATTGAGTGGGTTGCAGGGAGATGTGCCTGGGTGAGGTGCTCTGAGGGTCGGAGTGGAGATCTTGTGCCGAAGGGCTTGTTTCCATACTGTAGGCATACTCTGAATTCTATGAAAACAGTGCTGAGTGATCTCTGATAGGAATGTTGTAAATAATGTTCAGCTCTGTCCCTCTGAATAGATGGTGGAGGGGTGGAGTTGTAAAGGTGTTACACACAGGGTTAGTCTTATTATCCATTTCTCCCTGCCTAAGGCTGTCATTGCCTTCACCTTACATTTGTGACACTGTCTCTATGCTGTGTTCTCGCTCTGTCCTTCTGTATTCGCTGTGCACCCGCCCGTGCTCTCTGTCCCTGTGTGTTCCTGTGTATGCCTCTCCATAATCCCTAAACGCAGTTGTGAATCTTTCTCAATCTCACTTGAAGTGTGTGATGATCTCTCTCTATTCTTGTCTATCTGTGACTCTATCCCTGTCACTGTGTCTATCTGTCTCTCTTTGTCTGTCTGTCCCTGTGACAATCTGCATCTCTCTCTTTCTCTGTCACAGATAGACAAGGACAGAGAGAGAGATCATCACACATATAAAGTGAGATCGAGAAAGATTCATAGCTGCGTTTAGGGATTATGGAGACGCATACACAGGAACACACTGGGACAGAGAGCACGGGTGGGTGCACAGAGAATACAGAAGGACAGAGCGAGAACACGAGTTAGAGACAGTGTCACAAATGTAGGATGAAGACAATGACAGCCTTAGACAGGGGGAAATGGAGAATAAGACTAACACTGTGTGTAACACCTTTATAACCCCACCCCTCCACCATCTGTTCAGAGGGACAGAGCTGTGCATTATTTCCAATATTCCCATCAGAGATCACTTAGCACTGTTTCCATAGAATTCAGAGTATGCCTACAGTATGGAAACAGGCCCTTCGGCCCAAGAACTCCACTCCGACCCTCAGAGCACCTCACCCAGGCACATCTCTCTGCAACCCACCTAATCTCCACATCCCTGAACACTATGGGCAATTTAGCTTGGCCAATCCACCCAGCCAGCACATGGGAGGAAACTGGAGCACCCGGAGGAAACCCACGCAGCCACAGGGAGAACATGCCAACACCACACAGACAGTGTCTATCTCTTTCTCTCTCTGTCCCTATGTGTATCTGTCACTATCTCGAGTGTTGTGTCCATCAGTGACTCTCTCTGTTTCTGTACCCGTGTCTATCTGCCACTCTTTGTCTGTCTCTTGCTCTGTCTACATGTGACGCTATCTCCCCCCACACCCCCGGCCCTGTGTCTGTGTTGGTCCTGATGTTAATCTGTGACTGTCTCTCTCCGTCCCTGTGCCTATCCATGTCTCTGTCTCTCTTTGTCTATTTGTGAGTCTACATCTCTCTCTCTCTCTCTCTCTCTCTCTCTGTGTTTCTCCCATTTGCTATGTGTGTATCTCTCTCTCTCTATCCCTCGGTCAGAGTCTTCCTCTCACCCTGTGACTATCTGTGTGTGTCTCTCCCTTGGTCACTACATAAACTGTCTCATTGATATAACGATTACAAGTATAATCATCCTCTCTCTCTCTTCCTTCAGAGCAGAGGGTCAGACATGTGTTCCACAGCAACAACAATGGAAGCTACACTACAAAACTCAGTCCCAGCAACAATGTGACCTTCCCCCACCCCCTGCCCACTCCACCCAACCCGAGAATGACCAGGGCAACAGAAGCGCAGAGAAAGGACCCACCTCACAAATAAATGTGCCCCTGCAAGGGGCACAACATGCTGCCTGTGAACAAGATGGATCGCTCCTTTCTGGCACTGTGCCCCATCCAGGAACTACCTCCTAAATCACACTGTGGCATTCCCTCAAATAGATGGACTGCACTGGCTCAGCAAAGCAGAGTGCCATCACCTTCTCGAGGGCAGGTGGGAAAGGGAAATGATAGCTGGCTCATCGAGTGTCTCTTAGATCCCATGGAGCAACTTCAGACCCGTTCTGTGATTCGCTCCCTTGCTCGTGCTCTTTGTCTTTGTGTGTATCTTTGAACCTCCCTTTATCCTTGTGTGTTTCTCTCTCTCTCTCTCTCTTTCTCTCTCTCTCTCTCTCTCTCTCTCTCCCCCCCTCTTCCAGTGTCCAATATTCTTCCAGTTTCTTCATGGGATGTGAGTGGCCATTAGCCAGTGATTGAACCCTTTGCAGCCCATGCAGTGTAGCTCACCCACAGCATTGTGAGGGTGGCACTTCCTGGTCTCAGACCAAGTGACAGTGTCAGAATGGGAATATTATTCGGGCCAGTGTGCACTGTGTCTGGGAGCAGAGATTGGAGATGGTCATGTTCCAGGCATGGACTGCTCTTGACCATCCAGAAATAGTGGGTACTGTTTTGGAAGACCATTTCTGGAAGGAATAATCTGAAGTGATCTCTGGAGGTCCTTGGAAATGAAGCACAACTCTGTCCCTCTGAATTGATGGTGAAGGGTGTTGCTCTCATTCCCCATTTGTCCCTGTGTAAATCTGTCATTATCTTCACCTTACATTTATGACTCTTGCTCTCTATCTTGTGCTCTCTATCTCTCTCTCTCTCTCTCTCTCTCTCTGTCCCTCTGTGAATCCTTTTGGTCTCTCTCTGTCCCTGTGTGTTCCTGCACATTTCTCTCCATATCCCTGAATGCAGCTGTGAATCTGTCTCTGTCTCAGTTTATGTGTGATGATCTCTCTCTGTCACTGTGTCTATCAATTTCCCTCTGTTTCTGTATCTCTCTGTCTCTCACTCAATTGTTTTGTGTGTGTGTGTGTGTGTGTGTGTGTGTGTGTGTGTGTGTGTGTGTCTGTGTGTGTCTGTGCATGTGTTTCACTCTTTCTGTCCCTATTTCTCTCTCTCTCTCTCACCACACCCCGCCCCCGCCCCCATATATCTACATCTATCTCTCCCACCCTCACTACATTAACTCTCTAACTGTATACTTATCCTCTCTCACTCTCTCTCCTTCAATGCAGAGGGTCAGGCATGAGTCCCACAGCAACAACAATGGGAGCAACGTTCCAACACTCGTTCCCATCAACTATATGACCCCTCACCACCGAGAATGACCAGGGTGACAGAAGCACTTGGAGTTCATCTGCCACCCACCTGCATGTGTCCCTGCAAGAGGCACGATGTCCTGGCTGTGATCAAGATGGTTGCTCCTTCCCTGGCACTGTGTCTCACCCAGGAACTCCCTCCTAAATCACACCCTGGCCTTCCCTAAACCAGATGGATTGCTTTGGGTCAGCGAAACCAACCACCATCACCTTTCTGAGGGCAGGTAGTGAAGGGGAATTACAGCTGGCCCATTGAGTGTCCCTCAGATCCCACAGAGCAACTTCAGGCCAAATCTGTGCTAATTTCCCTGCTCTGTCTCTGGGTGTATCTTTGAGCCTCCCTTTGTTCCTGCATGCTTCTCTTTCTCTTCTTCTTCCAGTTTCTTCGTGGGATATGAGTGTCTATCGGTCGGTGAGTGAACCCTCTGCAAACCGTGTGGTGTAGCTCACCGAGGTGTTGTGAAGATGGGATTCGAGCCCAGTGACAGGGTCAGAACTGGGATATCATTTGAAGTCATTGCGCTCTGTGTCTGGAAGCAGACTTTGGACATGGGGATGTTCCAGGCATGGACTGCTGTTGTCCATTTGGGAATAGTGGTTCTGTTTTGGGAAATCATTTTTGGAAGGAGGTGCTGAACAACCCTGAATGATACTTGCAGAGGATGTTGCAAATGATGCATAGGTCTGTCTTTCTGAGCTGATGGTAAAGGGCTAGAGTAATTAAGGTTTTACACACTGTCTCTCTTATTCTCCATCTTCCCCTGTGTAGAGCTGTCATTGTCTTCTTCTTATGTTTATGAGCCCCTATTTGTTTCTTGTGCTCTCTCTCTCTCTGTCACTCCATGTTCTTTGTGAATCTCTCCGTAACTCTCTGTCCCTGTGTATTCCTGTAAATCTCTCTCTGTGGCCCAGAATGTAGCTGTGTCTCATTTCATATCCGTCATAATTTCTCTGCCCCTGTGTCTATCTGTGACACTCCGTCTCCCCTGTGTCTATCTGTGACTCGCTCTCGCTGTGCCTCTGTGTCTGTTTGTCCCTCTCTCTCTCTCTCTCTCTCTCTCTCTCTCTGTGTCCCAGTGCCTCTCTCTCTTTATGTGTCCCGGTGTCTATCTCACTCTCTCTCTCTGTGTCCTGGTGTCGATCTGTCTGTCTGTCTCTCTCTCTCTTTCTCTCTCTCTCTCACTCTGTGTCCCAGAGTCTATGAGTCTCTCTCTCTCTCTCTCTCTCTATGTCCCGGTGTCTGTCTGTCTGTCTGTCTCTCTCTTTCTGTCCCAGTGTCTATCTGTCTCTCTCTGTGTCCTGGTGTCTATCTATGACTCTCTCTGTCAAGCCTGTGTTGATCTGTGTGTGTGTCTTTCCATGTGTGCATGTCTAGCTCTCTCTCTCTCTTTCTCTCGTCCTGAGTAGACCTGTGTCTCTCTCTGTCCCTGTGTGAATTTGTGATCCTCAGTTTCTGACATGACCTGTGCTGTGTTTCTCTCTTTCTATCCCCATGTATACATTTCTCTTGTCTCTCTCACTACCGTGTCTCTGATTCTCTCTGCCCCAATGTTTATTTATTTTAATCACATCTGGGATGGAAACATTTCTGGCCAGGCCTGCATTTCTTGCCTATCACTGACTGTGCAGAGAGCTGTGGGCCTGGACTCCATGACAGGCCAAACCAGACAACGAGCATTACTGAATCAAGTGTTTTCTTTTTCCCAAACAGTGACAATGGGTTCAACATCATCGTTGCATTCTCAGCTCTGAATTCTTTATTGAACTTAAATTCCACCCTCAGTCGTAGCTGGATTTGAACCTGGGTGCCCCTGGACTTCAGCTGAGTTTGTGTGTGAGCAGTATTGATAATACGATGAGGCCGATTTCTCTGTCCTTTCGGATTTCATGGTTTGCCTCTTATGTACCTGTGTGTTTCTGTGACTGTCTCTGTCCCTGTGATTATAATGTTGTGATTGTGTTGAAGGATCTGCTGGAGACTGTGTGCTGAGAGTTCCCCTACGATTATCCAGGATTGCAGTAAATGAGCTCTTTCACTGGAATGAGGCTGCAGTTGTTATTCTGACTATTCCCCAGCATTCCTGAAAAGTGGGAATTGGGCACAGTGAGACTGTGGGGGAGATGCACTCAGACAGCGTAGCAGTGAGTCATTGGTAAGGCTTCTGCATCTGTGTCTCTTTGTCTTTGTGTCTTTGTCCTTCTCCAGCTTCCAATATTCTTCTAATTCCTTCATGGGATATGAGTGACAATCAGTCAGGGTGTGAACCCTTTACAGTCCATGAGATGTAGCTCACCCACAGTGTTGTGAGGGTGGCACTTCATGGATTCAGACCCAGTGACAGCATTGCAATGGGAATATCGTTCGGAGTCAGTGTGCTCTGTGTCTGGGAGCAGAGAATGGGGCTGGGGATGTTCCCAAAAGGGTGAAAGCAGTCAATCCTGGAATAGTGGGTGCTGTTGTGGAAGATCATTTTTGGGAGGAGATGCTGTATAATCCTGAGTGATCCCTGTAGGGACCTTTAAATGATGTACAACTCTGTCCCCCTGTACTCATGGTAAAGGAGAGAGAGTGTCTGTCTCAGTCTCCATTTCTCCTTGTGATAACAGTGTCATCGTTTTCATCTTAGCTTTGTCTCTTTCTCTATCTGTCTCATGCCGTTTCTCTGTGAATCTGTTTGTCTGTCTCTCTTTCTGTGAATAATCTCACTCCATGTTGCTGAATGTAGCTGCGATGTCTCTTTGTTCGGTTCATAAGTGTGATAATCTCTCTCTGCTCCATGTGTCTACCTGTGGTTCTGTTTGTGTCCCTATATATATCAGTAATCTCTCTATGTCCCTGTGAATATCTGTTTCTTTCATTCATGGATTCCCTACAGTGTGAAAACAGGCCATTCAGCCCAATAAGGCTATACTATCCTTCAGAGCCTCCCACCAAAACACACACCCCCATAACCCACTTGTTATGTACATTGCTGAACAATTTAGCATGGTCAATCCACTTAGCCTGTACACCTTTGGACCGTGGAAGGAAAACTGAGCACCCGGAGGAAAGTCACGCAGACTTGGAGACCATGTGCAAACTTCACACAGTCACCCAAGGATGGGAGAGAACTTGGGTCCCTGGTGCTGTGAGGCAGCAGTGCTAGCCACTGAGCCATGGTGCCTATCTATCTCTCTGACCCTGTTTCTATCTGGTTCTCTCGCTCTATCTGAGTCTGTGTCTATCTATGTCTCTCCCTCTCTCTCTCTCTCTCTCTCTTTCTCTCTTTCTCTCTCTCTCTCTCTCTCTCTCTCCATGCGTCTATCTGTGATTCTCTCTGCCCTGTCACTGTGTCTATTTGTGATTCTCTCTGTCACTGCACCTATCTGTGTCATCGTCTCTCTGTCTCTCTCAAAACCTATGAAAATTTGTGTCTCTCCCACCCTCGCTGTATAAATTGTCGAATTGCTGATACATTTACAAGTGTAATCATTCTCTGTCTCACCAGCTCTGTGTCTTTCTGTGTGTCTCTCTCTTTCTTTTTGTCCCTGTGAATATATGTGAGTGTGTGCGTGTGTGTATGTACAAGACTGTATGTGAGAGCGTCTGCACACACGAGAGTGTGTGTGATTGAGCGTAAGGGACTGTTTGAGAGTCTTCACTGTGGCAGGGGAAGAAACACAGGGGAAGACAGTTACTTAATGAAATTACAGGATGGAATCATTGACACAGACTTTGCAGTCCACTAGACACACTCACATACATGGTCTTTCTTTCTTATGCATGCACACACACAGAGCCTCTCTTTGGGTCTCTCTCTCACGCGCGCAAACACACAGAGACACACGTGTGCGCAGACACACAGAGACTCACACGTGCACAGACACAGAGACATGCGCACGCAGACACACAGAGACACGCGCGTGCGCAGACACACAGAGACACACGCGCACACGCACACGCTATTTACCTGGATGATGCTGATTATGGATGATTTGAGGGACAAAGAAAGGCTGGATATAGAACATAGAACATTACAGCACAGTACAGGCCCTTCAGCCCTCGATGTTGTGCCGACCTTTTTTTGTGAAAGAGAGAAGAAAGGGGTAATAAATAGCATAACATCCTCCATGGTTCTTCCATGGCATATGAGCATAGTGAGCAAGGCCAGCTACTGTTAAACATCTCTGATTGCTCTTTAAAAGGTAGCAATGAGCTGCTTTCTCAAACCACAGCAGTCTATCTGCTTTAGATGCACCCAGGGTCCTGCTAGGGAGGATGTTCAAAGGTGTTGACTCAGTGATGGAACTGTATTTCCGCATCAGGACAGTGAGTGAGTTGCAGGGGAACTTGCAAATAATGGTGCTCCAAAGTATCTGCTGCTCTAGTACTTGCTGGCAGAGATTGTAGATTTGGAAGGTACTGTCAAAAGGGCTTCATAGAACATAGAACGTAGAACATAGAACATTACAGCACAGTACAGGTCCTTCGGCCCTCGATGTAGTGCTGACCTGTCATACCAATCTGAAGCCCATCTAACCTACACTATTCCATGTAGGTCCATATGCTCGTCCAATGACGACTTAAATATACTTAAAGTTGGCGAATCTACTACCGTTGCAAGCAAAGAGTTCCATTCCCTTACTACTCTCTGAGTAAAGAAACTGCCTCTGACATCTGTCCAATATCTTTCACCCCTCAATTTAAAGCTATGCCCCCTCATGCTCGCCGTCACCATCCTAGGAAAAAGGTTCTCGCTATCCACCCTATCTAACTCTCTGACTATCTTGTATGTATCAATTAACTCACCTCTCAATCTTCTTCTCTCTAACGAAAACAGCCTCAAGTCCCTCAGCCTTTCCTCATAAGACCTTCCCTCCATACGGATGTTTTTCACTGAAGCGTAGGAGCGTTAAAGGTGACCTGATAAGGAGTTTATAAAATAATGAGAGGTATGGATAGAGGTAATAGTAGCTGTCATTTCCCTAGGATGGGACATTTCAAGACTAGGGGACACAATTTTAAAGGTGAGAGGAGAAAGATTTAGATAAGACATGAGGGCAAAGTTTTTACACAGAGGGTGGTAGGTGTGTGGAATAAATATCCTGAGTAAGAGGTGTATGTGAGTACAATTATATCACTTAAAATACATTTGGGCCGGGGCAGACAGATAAGACTAGTTTATTTTTTGATTATGTTCGGCATGCACTGGTTGGACCGAAGAATCTGTTTTTGTGCTGTCAGACTGTATGACATGCAGATACACACATGCACATATACACACACACACACACACACACACACACACACACACACACACATGCGCGCGCGCTCACACACACACAACATGCTGACACCTTGAGCTCTGAACCTCACTGACTACACCCCCTGACAAAACCTGTATAAAGTGCTCCATGTTCTCCACAGTCCTGTGCTGGGGGCAAAGTGGGAGCAGAGACGGGAAAATGTGGGTGTTTGAGGGGCAGAGATATGATAAATGCTTTAAATTCTCAAACTCTACTGACATTTTCAGGAGGAGGAGAAGAAACAAAGCTTTGAAAGTCAAGTTTGAAATGGCTGCATGTAGTGCAGGCCAGGGAGAGACAGGGGCAGAAGAGAGAGAGAGTGAGAAAGAGATAACAAAGTGTGAAGCTGGATGAACACAGCAGGCTAAGCAGCATCTCAGGAGTTTGATTCTGGGAGCCACACTGACAGCAGGAAAATACTAAGAGATCCTCAGCAAATATCCCCATTATCTTTCTGTTCCTGTCTCTTGGGGTGTCTGCAGTCAGGCTCTTCGGTGCTATTATGAGACCAATGTTAAATATTTTCAAGCTGCACTGACAGAGATAACATGGCTTTAAAAAGGTTTCAAAGAACAAGGAAAAGTAAAGCTTTGCTGCCCGAGAATTAACATCTCAATGGCCTGGAAAATCCAACAAAAGACTCCAATCCTGGGAATTACCATCTCTATCACACAGAGGCCTCCCTAATGAGCAGACTGAGTGACATTGCACTGTGTCCGAGGTGGAGTCTGAAAACCACTCACTGAGAAATGTGTCAGATTTATCCCGACACACTGAGAGTGAGCAGCTCTCCCTGTTTGATTGAGATTGTGTGTGTGTATGTGTGTTTATTAATATTTTAAACCTGTTATATTACCAGCTTATGATTTATTTGGTAGTTTGACGTTGCTATGATGTATTGTAATGCTGTGGAGGTGGGATAGTAGATAGGCCTGGCCTCTTGCTGTGTAATTTTGCTGCAAAATGCTCTAGCTCCCCCTTTCAACTAATCATTTCTCTTTTATCCCCAGGAATTTCTGATTGGGAAAGCTACAGTGTGAAGATCCAAAATGTCTGGGGCCAGGAAAGCTTTGAAAAAGAACAACTTCCAGAGGGGGACAATATTGGCCTGATGCCTGTTCCCACTGCATCCCATGAGGGCCCCATATGAGTTGTGTCTCTGTCTGACCCTGAGGTTCAATGTGGGTTATGGAGGAGGGCAGCGTGATAAAATGTGACAGTGAGAGAAAGATTAGAAGAATTGAAAGAGCAGGACAAACAGGAGAGCCAGAGAGAGTATCAGAGATAATGGGAACTGCAGATGCTGGAGAATCCAAGATAATAAAATGTGAGGCTGGATGAACACAGCAGGCCAAGCAGCATCTCAGGAGCACAAAAGCTGACGTTTCGGGCCTAGACCCTTCATCAGAGAGGGGGATGGGGAGAGGGAACTAGAATAAATAGGGAGAGAGGGGGAGGCGGACCGAAGATGGAGCGAAAAGAAGATAGGTGGAGAGAGTGTAGGTGGCGAGGTAGGGAGGGGATAGGTCAGTCCAGGGAAGACGGACAGGTCAAGGAGGTGGGATGAGGTTAGTAGGTAGATGGGGGTGCGGCTTGGGGTGGGAGGAAGGGATGGCTGAGAGGAAGAACAGGTTAGGGAGGCAGAGACAGGTTGGCCTGGTTTTGGGATGCAGTTCGTGGAGGGGAAGAGCTGGGCTGGTTGTGTGGTGCAGTGGGGGGAGGGGACGAACTGGGCTGGTTTAGGGATGCAGTGGGGGAAGGGGAGATTTTGAAACTGGTGAAGTCCACATTGATACCATTAGGCTGCAGGGTTCCCAGGCGGAATATGAGTTGCTGTTCCTGCAACCTTCGGGTGGCATCATTGTGGCACTGCAGGAGGCCCATGATGGACATGTCA
The DNA here is from genome assembly GCF_030684315.1 of Stegostoma tigrinum. Lineage (NCBI taxonomy): Eukaryota > Metazoa > Chordata > Chondrichthyes > Orectolobiformes > Stegostomatidae > Stegostoma > Stegostoma tigrinum. The sequence goes on along the minus strand of NW_026728600.1, from coordinate 2,088,354 downwards.
TCTAAAGAATGGGAGGGGGAGTGGAAATGGTTTGCGACTGGGAGGTGCAGTTGTTTGTTGCGAACTGAGCGGAGGTGTTCTGCAAAGCAGTCCCCAAGCCTCCACTTGGTTTCCCCAATGTAGAGGAAGCCGCAACAGGGTACATTGGATACAGTATACCACATTGGCAGATGTGCAGGTGAACCTCTGCTTAATGTGGAATGTCATCTTGGGGCCTGCGATAGGGGTGAGGGAGGAGGTGTGGGGGCAAGTGTAGCATTTCCTGCGGTTTCAGGGGAAGGTGCCGGGTGTGGTGGGGTTGGAGGGCAGTGCGGAGCAAACAAGGGAGTCATGGAGATGGTGGTCTCTCCGGAAAGCAGACAGGGGTGGGGATGGAAAAATGTCTTGGGTGGTGGGGTCGGATTGTAGATGGCTGAAGCGTTGGAGGATGATGCGTTGTATCCGGACGTTGGTGGGGTGGTGTGTGAGAACAAGGGGGATCCTCTTTGGGCGGTTGTGGCGGGGGCGGGGTGTGAGGGATGTGTTGCGGGAAATACAGGAGACGCGGTCAAGGGCGTTCTCGATCACTGTGGGGGGAAAGTTGCGGTCCTTGAAGAACTTGGACATCTGGGATGTGCGGGAGTGGAATGTCTTATCGTGGGAGCGGATGCGGCGGAGGCGGAGGAATTGGGAATAGGGGATGGAATTTTTGCAGGAGGGTGGGTGGGAGGAGGTGTATTCTAGGTAGCTGTGGGAGTCGGTGGGCTTGAAATGGACATCAGTTACAAGCTGGTTGCCTGAGATGGAGACTGAGAGGTCCAGGAAGGTGAGGGATGTGCTGGAGATGGCCCAGGTGAACTGAAGGTTGGGGTGGAAGTTGTTGGTGAAGTGGATGAACTGTTCGAGCTCCTCTGGGGAGCAAGAGGCGGCCCCGATACAGTCATCAATGTACCGGCGGAAGAGGTGGGGTTTGGGGCCTGTGTAGGTGCGGAAGAGGGATTGTTCCACGTAACCTACAAAGAGGCAGGCATAGCTGGGGCCCATGCAGGTGCCCATGGCCACCCCCTTGGTCTGTAGAAAGTGGGAGGAGTCAAAAGAGAAGTTGTTGAGGGTGAGGACGAGTTCGGCTAGGCGGATGAGGGTGTCGGTGGAGGGGGACTGGTCGGGCCTGCGGGACAGGAAGAAGTGGAGAGCCTTGAGGCCATCTGCATGCGGAATGCAGGTGTATAGGGACTGGACGGAGAGAGCCAGGGAGAGTATTTCAGATTGTGAATTAACTGTAATGTCAGATTCTGGGGCCACAGGAAATAATTAAACTGAGCCAGCATCACAGAAGGGAAAAAAAATCAGATTATCTGGCTGCTGGTACACTGCTGCATGTGGGATCTTGCTGTGTATTAATTGTCCCAGTGCCATTGTTACAGGCTGTGACTGTTTTAATCAGGTAACCCACCATTTCAAAGCTTTACAAAGGGACTGGCATGGAAACTCAACTCATCACCCAATATGTTTGTGTTCAGATGTTGCCGAGAGATTGTCCGTGTGACAGAGAGGAAATCCCAGGATCTTGCTGCACTATCTCTGCTATGCCTTGCAACTCATGCTGTCTCTTTTTTTTCTCCAAAGGGGAAGAGTTTGGGGCCCATAAGGCATAGAACAAGGGCTTTCTCCAAAGGGGACATCATCTGAGGCTTATTGGACAGGCTTCACCCCGGGGTTTGAAGCCTGGGGTTAAAGTAATTGGGGCCTTGGGATTTGACATAAACATGTGTCAGGACTCCCCAAGGAGGAAATTAAAACTGTAAATGGGAAATCTCACAAAAGACTTGTTCTGATGTCAGAGTAATAATGTGAGAATGTGAAGTCGACATTGGGAGTGAGAGACAGACTTGCAACAGGGAGAGGGGCAGGAGAAAGGGGAGAGGGTGGGAGAAAGGGGAGAGATATTTGAGATTCTTAAGTATCCGTCATGGTAGTGCCTGGGGATACAGAAAAGATTTTCCGTTTAACCAGTATTCCATCACAAAGATTGAGTTTATCTTGTTCTTGACACATTGCTGGCAGTGGGAGCTTGCTGTGCCTCATTGGCTGGCAGCAATGCGACTGTCTCGATAATCTCCTCCTTTTAACCTTGCCTCATTGGTCTGGGATTGAAATTTCCCTAAGTTTTCACCAATTCAATCAGAGCCTGGCATTGATAAGGGATGACTTGTGTGAATCAGAGACATCAAACCCTAGCCTCTTGCTGTGCGATTTCTTCAACAATGTCCTTCCTTTCCAGTTCCAGTAAATTTCCCCCTCTTGCTCTATCCATTTCTTTTGAAACCACAATGGGACAAGAAATCCTTTCCACGGACCCAGGTTTTCTCCACAGTGAGGACGGGTGGGGTTCAGGCATTGGCCAGAGGCCTGTTCAACAGGCTGCACACCGCGGGGCCCATGTGAGTTGTATTTGTTTATTAACTCAAGATTTGAATTCCTCTGGTGTACCCTGGTTTTCTTTTAAGAGCCTCCAGGTAACTTTTAAAACCTTTTGAATCCTGGGGTTAAAGAAAGAAGCCTGGGATTTGACACAAACATGTTAATTCTCCTCCAAGTGAGTGTCTGACAGACAGGATTCCCCACGGAGGAAATTAAAACCATAAATGTGAAACTCTCTCCTAAGACTCATTCTCACTTCAGAGTAATGTGTGATGTGTGGAGGCCAGGATGAAAAAAAATTGATAACCACATAACTAAAACATTATTTGGCCATTTTACTTCAATGCCCTGAGTATCTGCAAGGGCATCTCTGTCTTTCTCTCCATGTCTCCTCTCCTGAACCCCCTCCAGCTTCCTCTCATTGTTTTTTTTCAAATAAACAGAAACAGTGGGGGAGTTAGAAATAATTTGCAATAGAAAGTTTTTTTTTAGCAAAAAAACACAGATGTATACAAGAAGGGTGTGTGGAAGGGAGCGAGGTAATGGGGCAAGATATATTTTTGTATCTGTGCTGGGAAAGGGAGACAGGATCTGGGGGAGGAGGCATGTTGTTGGGGAGAGAACTGGGGTCTCCAATATCTCTTCACTGCCCAGCTCCAATCACTTTGTTCCAGAAAGTGCCATCCACCAAATTACATCTTGGGATGGAGGGGGTGTTTTTTGTCCCAAAGAAACTGATAGCCTCTTCCCTGAATGGAAATTGTGATTTCAACACATTTTGGAGCAGGAATCAATGACCTGCAGCATTACTGGCACAGAATGCTGGGAAACAGAGCCCCAGTTTAGAAAAACAGAATATCCTCAAATATCAATGTCACAGACTTTTTAAAAGATAAAGATTACAATGCTCAAGATTAAATCTGGGAGAGCGAGAGAAAAAGATCAGGGGAGGGAAGTGAGAGAGGAACAAAGACAGAACGATAAGAGAGTTAGAAGGGAGAGAGAGAACGGCACACAAAGAGGTGGGAAAGAGAGAGAGTGAGAGAGAGATATCAGAGGGGCAGGGGAGACGCAGAGAGAAAGAAAGAAATATGTTGAACTTCATAAATGGCAAGATTGGTCCCTCTTTGTCAGCCTGGAGCCAGAATTGAGCCCTTACCCAGCATCAGTGAGACACACAATCTGTCTGCAGTCACACTGCTGCTTGTGGGATCTTGCTGTGTGTCAAATTACCTGCAGTGTGGCCTACATTGCAACAAGATGCCCAGTGTCCAAATGTTGTTTACAGAGCCTTTGCTATTACATTTTCTTTGTCTCTCTGTCTCACTCCGTCCATCTCCTTCTCCACGCACCTTCCTCAGGCTGGGGTCTTCCTCCCTTTCTCTCTGACCATATTCTGGCTCTTTCTTTCTCTCTTACTTTATCTCTTCCCCCTTTCCCTCTCTCCATTGCCATTCCTCAGTTTAGGCCTTCCCCACTCCCACCACTCTGTCCAGACCGTCCCACCATTTTAGACAGTCAATGCCGCAGTGTGACAGGTCAGGGTTACTAAATGGCAGGGGTGACAACATTTCAGACACAGAGGTATAATTCAGAGACAGTGTTGGGGGGAAAGGGAGATGGAGACAGAGTGAAAAAGCTTAGAAAGGCGGGGATGGGAAATCTCACAAAAGACTTGTTCTGATGTCAGAGTAATAATGTGAGAATGTGAAGTCGACATTGGGAGTGAGAGACAGACTTGCAACAGGGAGAGGGGATGGGAGTGAGTTCGGAGGGCAGTGGGAGTGGGGAGGTGGGGCTGTATAGGAGGCGGGGAATAGATACAAGGGCTGGGGGAGGTGGGGGTGGGGTTTCCAGTCATTGAATATTTAAAATGCAGAGAAAATTGTTCACAACACCTGAATAAGATGGCAGCCTGAGATAGACAGAATGAGACAGAGACAAGTCGGAGAGATACACAGACATGAGGGGAGGGGGATGACTGTCTCAGCCTTTGCAGCCTCTGGTTTCGAACTGTGTTTGTGATGTGTTTCTACTGGAATGCAGTGAGACTGTGTTGGGATCTTGCTGTGTGGTTGCTCGTTCATTCCAATTTTAGCCACTTCTGGGTGTTGTGTATGGGGATGGGGAGAGGGGAGGGCGGGCGGCGGGGGGGGGGGGGGGGGCAGATCAGGAATCCTAACCCTATGTGAAGCTTTGTGAGTCATATCTGTGTTTCAGATGGGGCCATGAGGCAGCAAGCAATACATGGAAGGTACAGGCACCACTTGAATGAAGTGTATTGGCGAGCTGAAGGCAATAGGGGAGGGGAGGGGAGGGGTGAGCTGGATACTCCTGTCCATCCATCAAACTGCTTTCTCTTCTGCATTTCATCTTGGAATATCTGGGAGAAACTGTGCTGGGACATATTGTCATTTTAGTGGAGAGTTTGGGGTAGGATGGGGATGCCAGGATGTGGGAAAGGAAGAGTAGGATCCCACGACCTCCCCCAACTATCCCATGGCCCAATCCCACCTCTTGGCCCGTCTTGGCCTGTCTGCGAGGTTTGGGGGTGAATGGAGGGAACTGTTCCCATTGACTGCGACCTTATTCTGATATGTGGGAGGGGTGGGGGTGAGGGAGTGGGGGTCACTGCAGGCTCCGGGACAGGGGAAGGGCTCAGCGTTACAAGGGTGTAGAAACTGCAGGGTATGACATCCCACCCCCACTCTCTCTATGCCAGTGTTCAGAACGAGTTTAACCTTCTCCATCAACGTGTGGCCATTTTCACATTTTGCTCTTCGTGGGACCCTGCACAGCGAGGAGTGTGGGGGTGGGGTTGGGGTGAAGATGGGAGTGTTGGAGGGAAAAGGAATACAGCTGAACCAGGTAGAGGTGGGCATGTTTAGGGGGGCTAGGTACAAGATCTAGGGAGGTGGTGGTGAGGGGTTAACTCCCGTGTTCAGTCCGAGCCAGCTCCAAGTTGAAATGGGGGAGTGTAATATTTGCTGGCAGGCTCAGTGGGGGAGAGGCATGCTTTCACATTGCAGCCCGTGGAGGGGGTGGGCCGGGCTCCGACAAGGTGTTGAGGGAATCCCTCAGCGGTCCCACACACAGCTGCCGGTGGGATCTTACTGTGCACCACTGCAGCCTGCAGGTCACCCTCACATGTGATGCAATGCTGTCCACAGGGCCCTGGCCTGAGTCTGCTGATAGCCTGATAGTGAGTGTCGTGAGAGGGTGTGTTGTCCCTCTATCACCCCCACTACCTCAGCCGAGACCCACCCCACCTCCCATCACCCCCTCAACCTCCATAATGTGACATTGACATTGCAAATACCCACGAGACACAGCGGGGAGATGGGAACACATGGCAAACGTGAGGCAGGAGAGGGCATTTCTATTGAAACATCGAGGAAATGGGGGGAGTGAGGGACATTGATCATTCTCGAGCAGGAGAAAGTCAACAGAGATGGATCCATGGATAGGGGCAGAGACAGAGACAGGGAGGGAGAGAGACAGGCGACTGGACACTTTGGAAGGTTCATCGTTAATATTTCATGTAGAAACAGCACCAATCCCAGGTGGAACGGGCATGGGGTTTGTGCCTGGTGAATGGGAGTGGCCAGAGCGGAGCATTGGTCATTTCTTCGTGTTTTTTTACCACATCGCCAGAGTGTCAGATAACAAGCTGTGGGGGGGGACAGGTTAAACACTGAGTGGGGAGATGGAGATGGACAGAGACACAGACTCCGGGGAGTGACTCCCCACCACTGAGTTTCTGCCCAGCCTCTCAGGAAATAAACCCTGGGGGCAGTCAGAAAGCATCTGCCCCTTGATCTCAGTTGAAATCTCTTCAATTTCTCTGGGTTTAAAACCAGGGGAAAGTGCTGATAAAATGGGGAAATGTTGGAGGTCAGTCAGTGGCGGGATTGCCTTTGTTTCTGTTTATTTTTATTTCCATTTAATTTGCTCAATTTCTGTCTGTCTGTTTTTCTCTCTCTCTTCCCCCACATCCCCTCCCAAAAAAACAGGGCACCTCTGTCTCTCTCTCTGTCTTTCTGTGCTGGGGCAGGCGGGGAGATATCTGACACTGAAGCTTGCAGACAGAGTAAGGCACACAGATTCTGGGATTGGGGGTGTGGGATGTGTGAGGGGGTGTGAATCCCAGCCCTGGAGTAAATATCTCTCCTGCCCTTCCCCTCAAACAGAAACACTGGGACAGCCCTGAGGCAGTTTGAGACATCTTCCTGTTCCCCGCTCTCTGGGTTTAAAATCAGGAGCTGTGCTGATGTTTGGGTGGGGAGGGCGGGGTGGGGTGGGGTGAGGAGAGTGTGAGACTGTGGGTGTTCAGGCATGTTCAGCAGTGGGATCTTGCTGTGCTGGGTGGGGAATGTCTCAGATTGCTGAAGCAGCAAGCGGTGAGATTTTGCTGTGCTTTCGGTGCTTTTTAAAAATTTTAATCCATTTTCATTTCTCTCTGTCTTACTTCCACCCCCAAGGAGATTTTATTCAGGAGCTGAAACTCGGGATGATGCAGAGTCAGAGAGAAGCAAATCATTCTGCAGTGACGAATCGTCAGACAGGAGCTGGGACCAGAGAGAGAGGGACCGAGAGAATTATAATCAACCATCCCGTGTCCTTGTCGTTCAATTCCACACTCACATGCTCACGGGGGAAATGAATTATGGGGCTTAGGCAGTCTCTGGAGTTTGGACCACAAGGGGCTGAGCCCTGGGCTGGGGCTTGTGGGAGACAAAGGGATAAAAATGGGGCTGCTGCACAGTCTGATCCCACAGATTTCACTGCCTTCCTCTCTGCCTCCATATTCCCAGCTTCTTGTCTCTCTCACAGCTTTCTATAAATCTCCATCTCCCCCACATCCTTCAAATCTCCCCCATCCGCTCTCCCCTGATCCTCTGATATCCATTTTTCAAATCATTTGCTCTCTTTCAGTTCCATCGTTCAATCTTTCTGAACTCTGACCTTCCCCATTCACCTCTCTCTGCACTTTCACTCTCTCGCTGTTCTATGGGATCTTGCTGTTCCTGCCTGATGGTCATTCTGTCTGCATGCTCCCTCACTGTCTCCCCATTACCTACTCTCGATGGTATCTCTCTGCCTGCTCTTCTTTCACTCGATTTCTCTCTGTCCCTCTGTCTCTCTGTCTCTCTCTCTCTCTCTCTCTCTCTCTCTATCCTTTCCTATTTTCTCCCCGGGATTTCTCTCTCTCTCCCTCTGTCTTTTCTTGTTCTCTCCCTCGGATTTCTCCCTCTCTACCTGTCCTTTTCCATTCTATCCCTGGTTTTCTCTCACTCTAAGTTGCTTTCTGTTTCTCTCCCTGGTTTATTTTTCCCCCTCCCTCCCACTCTCTCTCTGCCCTTTTTCTTGTTCTCAATGGGATTTCTCTGTCTTCCCTGTCTGCCCTTCTGTCTCTCCCTGTGGTATTTTTGTTCTCTCTTGCTCTGTCTCTGCCCCTGGGTTTTGTCTTCATGTCTCTCTCCCTGGGATCTTTCTGGCTCCCTCTGTCTCTCTCCTCTATCTTTCTCCGTCTGTCCTTTGTTTCCCAGCCTCAGGTTTCACTCTCTCTCGGCTCATGTTTCTTTCTCGCTTGTCTGTCCTTCTGTCTCTCTCTGGGGTCTCTCTGCCCCTCTGTTTCTCTCTCCCTATCTTTCCATCTCCCTCTGTTTCTGTCCTACACCCTGGTATCTTTCTCTCCTTCCCCCTCCCCCCTTCTCTCTCTCACTATCTCACTTTCCCTCCCTCCCTGGGTTTTTCTGCCTGCCTGCCCATTGGTCTCTCTCCCTCCCTGGGGGTGTGCCACTCTGTCTGCCTGTATCTCTCTGTCTCTCCCTCGGGTGGGTTTGGACCTTGTGCCAGAGAGCAGAGGGGTGAGTAGTTGTTGGAGTGGGATCCTCCCTGTTTTCCTCTCTCCCTCTCTCTTTGTCTGCCCCTCTCTCTTTGTCTGTTCCCCCTCCCCAAGACCTCATTCTTCTTCTGTCTCTCTATGCCTCTTCTCTCTCTCTCTCTCTCTGTCACTCTCTCGCTCTGTCTCTCTCGCTCTGTCTCTCACCCTTCTCCCTCCCTCTGTCTATTCCCACCTCTCACTCCCCATGTCTTGTCTCTCCCTTGGCCTATCTGTGCCTCTTTTCTCCTCTGAGGTTCTCTCCCTCCCTCTCTATCAATGACCCTCTCTCTCCATCACTTGTCTCATCCTCTGATCTTCCTGTTCCCTGTCCCACCTGAGTTTCACCCTTGCCTGCTCTCTCTTAACTGAAAGGGTGGGGTTTACCTGTCTCACTGAGGGGACCAGGGTCTGCCTGGGGATCAGGGTCTTGCTGTACTGTAAGGCAGTCAGTGAAAAGGCCCCTGAGTCTCTCGCCCTATGCCCTGTGACCTCTGCCCCCAGGGTGGGGGCAACGACTTGGTGATGTGGAGGGGGGAATTGTCCACAGAAGGAAATGCAGAGGGCCATTTATATACAGTGGAGTTGTGGTCACGAAGGAACTGGGAGGGGAGAGAAGCTCTATGGCGGGGTGGCAGTTACAAACTGAGCGTTGAAACATTTTGTGAAGGGCAAAATATTTGTGGGGTAAAACTCAAGATGGGGAATTTTGAAAGGGGTTGCAAACATTTGTTGAGGGGACAATATTAGAAGGAGTGCAAAGTGGGGGAGTCCCAAAATTGGGAAGGAGGGCAAGCTTTGGGGGCAATATTGTGGAGAGTAACTGAAATGGGGGAAATAACAATATGAGGGAACAATATTTGACAGGTCGGGGCAAATTACTTATGGGGGGGGAGTGCAATATTGTTTTGGGGAGGCACAGGATTTGGAGATGGGGTACAATATTGTGATGGTAGGGAAAAAGTGGAGGACACATTTCTGGGGAGGTAAAAAGGGGCAAAACGTGGAGGCTGTGAAACATGTTGGGCAGAAGATTTGGGCAGGAGGCAGAAAATGGAGGAGAGGAGAATGTGAAATGAGGATGGCTCAAAATTGCATGCCACAAAATTCTAGGGGTCATTTTGGCAGGGGTCATTTTAGGGGAGCATATTGGGAAGCATACATTTAAGGAAGGCGTTTGATAAGGTTCCCCATGGTAGGCTCATGCAGAAAGTAAGGGGGCATGGGATCGGGGGAAATGTGGCAGATTGGATTCAGAATTGGCTGACCCTTAGAAGACAAAGAATGGTAGTGGATGGAAAATATTCAACATGGTGCTCAGTTATAAGTGGTGTACCTCAAGGACCTGTTCTGGGTCCTCTTCTATTTGTGATTGTTGTGAATGATTTGGATGAAGGAGTGAAAGGGTGGATTATTAAGTTCACAGACGACATGAAGGGGTGTTGAGTTGTGGATAGTGTGGAGGACGGTTCTAGGTTACAAAGGGACATTGATAGGATGCAGAGCTGGGCAGAAAAGTGACAGATGGTGTTGAACCCTGGAAAGTCTGAGGTGATTCATTTTGGAAGGACAAATTTGAAAGCAGAATAAAGGGTTAACAGAAAGATTGTTGGCAGTGTGGAGGAGCAGAGGGACCTTGGGCTTCATGTCCACAGCTCCCTGAGAGCTGCCACCCAGGTGGATAGAGTTGTTAAGAAGGCACATAGTGTGTTAGCTTTCATTAATAGAGGGATTGAGTTCAAGAGCCGTGAAGTTATGCTCCAGCTGTACAAAAGCCTGGTCCGGCCACATCTGGAGTATTGTGTCCAGTTCTGGTCGCCTCATTACAGGAAAGATGTGGAATCATTGGAAAAGGTTCAGAGGAGATTTACCAGGATGTTGCCTGGAAGGGAAGGAAAGTCTGACAAGGAAAGGTTGAGAGAGCCAGGGCTTTTCTCTTTAGAACGAAGGAGAATGAGAGGTGACTTGATAGAGGTGTACAAAATGATGAGCGATATAGATAGTGTGGACAGCCAGAGACTTTTTCCTAGGGTGGAGGTAGCTGTTACAAGGGGGCATAGATTTAAAGTGAGTGGCGGCAGATATAGAGGAGATGTCAGAGGGAGGTTCTTTACTCAGAGGGTGGTTGGGGCATGGAATGCATTTCTGGAGCAGAGAGTGGAGTCGGCCTCAGTAGGGACATTTGAGTGGCTATTAGATAGGCATGTGGATGACAATCTCAGGTAGGGTTGGAGGTTAGATAGGCCTTGGTTTTCGGGTAAACGTTTGGCACAACATCGTGGGCCGAAGAGCCTGTACTGTGCTATGTTCGAGGTACACTCGAGGGGGTGGCATATTTGAAGGGAGCTACTTGTGGGATCTCACTGAGCTGAGTAGGGTAAGGGGAGGATGGGGATGAAGGAGGGAAAAGGGAAACAGCTGAAAGAGGGAGAGGTGGGTGTGGTGGGGGGTGGTGATAGGTACAGGATCTGGGGTGGGGGGATAGGGGAGAGGAGGTTACTGCAGTGTTCAGGCCGAGCCCAGCTCCAGGTTGAAATGGGAGAGTTCAGTGTTTGCTGGTGGGGGAGGCCCTTTTTGCACTTTGCAGCCTGTGGGATCTTGCTGTGTGGGGACAGCCTGCAGCTGTTTCTTTACAGTAGCGAGGCTACACTTTCCAAATTCAGATGTGGTGGGGCGGGTGAGGAGGGAGGGCTTCCGAAAGTGGGTGGAAATGATGCAGAAACGTTCAGGCTTCTTCAGTGTGGGGTAAGGGCATTGCAGGGGACAGCAGGTGGGATCCTGCTGTGCAGAATGTCCTTCATTCCTATGTCAGCTCCTCTCCTTGTGGGGCGCTGTGGGGGTGGGGGGATGGGGTCCTGCAGGTTGTTAAGGGAATCCATTGGAGGTCCTGCATACCGTAGTCTGTGGGATCGTGCTGTGTATCCCCTTTGGCAACATGTCACCGTCAGGCTGTCTGCAGGAACTCAGGCTGAGTTTTCTGACAGTCTGATAGTGGGTAGGGTGCATCATCCCTCCTTTTACCCCCCCAAGGTCAGACACTCCCCTCCCCAACACCTCTCGTCACCCCCTCACCCTCCAAAATGTGACAGTGACATTGCGAATGTCTCCCAGACACAGCGGGGAGATGGGAACATGTGGCAAATGTGAGGCAGGAGAGGGCATTGTTGTCAAATAGAGAGGGAATAGGGAGAGAGTGAGGCATTGAGCAATTATCGAGCAAGAGAAAGCTCAACAGAGATGGAGACAGTGATAGGGACAGAGAGAGAAAGCACAGGGCAGAAGGGAGAGAGAGAGAGAGAGGGGTGACTGTACCAGTGGAAGCTCATTTTTAATGTTTCATGTAGAAACAGCACCAACCCCAGACAGAATGGACACGGGGGCTGAGCCCAGTGAATGGGAGTAGACCGGGGGGAGGGGTATTGGTTTTGTTTTTCAACATCCCCCACCCCAAAATATCAGAGAACCAGCTGGAGGGGGCAGGTTAAACACGGAGGGAGGGAGAGACACAGGCCCTGTGGGGTCATTCCGACCACTGAGTCATTGCCCAGCCTCTCAGAAAATCAACCCTGGGGGCAGTCAGAAAGCATTTGCCCCTCGAATCCAGATGAAATCTGTTCCCATTCTCTGGATTTAAAATGAGGGGAAAGTGCTGAGAAATTGGGGAGATTTTGGAAGTCAGTCAGTGATGGGACCTCGTTTCAATCCTCGTTATTTTTGTTTCAAAATATATTGGCTTTGATGGGAGCAATTTCCATCTCTCTCTCCCTGGGAGATTTCTGAGAGACTGAAACTTGGGCACAGACAGAGGGAGACAGAGTCTGGGAATGGGGATGGGGGTGTGAATCCCAGCCTCTGGAGTAAACATTTCTCCTGCTCCCCCTCCCCTCAAACAGAAACACTGGGACAGGCCTGAGACAGGTTGAGACACCTTCCTGTTCGCCGTTCTCTCAGTTTAACATCAGGGGCTCTGCTGGGGGAGTGGGAAGATGTCAGGTTGTGAAGTCCAACCAGCAATGGGATCTTGCTGTGCTTTTGATGCTTTTATTTATTTATTCAATTTTCATTTCTCTCTGCCTTTCCACACCTGCCCCTGAGGGGATTTGATTTGGGAGCTGAATCTCAGGATGATGTGATGTCGCTGCACAGTCTGATCCCACAGATTTCACTATCTCCCTCTCTCTCTGCCTCCATACTCTCAGCTTCCTGTACCTCCCACTGCTTTCTATAAATCTCTGTCTCCCCCACATCTTTCACATCTCCCCGTTCACCAATACCCCACCTCCTCAAGTCTCCTCCAACTCTCTCACCCCTTTCCCCAGTTTTTGCAGGAACTGTTTTAACGTTCAGCCTTTCCCATTTCTGAATTTCCCTGTCCACCTCTCTCCACACCTTTCTCTCTGCCCAGTGGGATCTTACTGTTCCTGCCTGATGGTCATTCTATCTGCGACCACCCCTCTCCGTCTCTCCATCACTCACTCTCCATGGTATCTATTTGCTCTCCTCTCCTTCGATTTCTCTCTGTATCTGTCCTTTCTTGTTCTCTCCCTGGGATTTCTCTCTCTCTCTCTCTGTCAGTCCTTCTCTCTCTGTACTCTGGATTTATTCCCCACTCTCACCTCTTTGCCCTTTTCCTTGCTCTGAATGAAATTTCTCTCTCTCACCGTGGCTTTATTCTTCTCTCTCTGCTCCTTTCTTTGGGTTTTGTCTTGTCTCTCTCGCTGGTTTCTTTTGCTCTCTACTCCCTCTCTGTCTCTATCCCAGGCCCGTGCCTCAATCCCTTCTGTCCTCCCAGATCCCAGTCAGTTCCCAGCTGTCTCTACCTGACATGTACCTCTCTCAGGCACAGAGCAGAGTAAGAGGCTTCTTTGTGAGATTAAAGCAGGATGTGAGGTGGTGTGAGAGAAAGCAACAACTCAAATGTTCTGTCCAATGGCTCCTGTCTGTCTCTCCCTTCCCCCTAAAACAGTCACTCCCTTTCTCTCACACTCCTTCTCTCTCTCTCTCTCTCTCTCTCTCTCACACACACACAGAGACAGACACACACACACATTTCCCCAGGCCTGAAATCCACTCAGAGACAAAGCTGCAGTTTCAAACTAGCTACAACGCCCTTTCATTCAGACAAGGGAACAGAATTTTCTGCAGCCAGGGAACCCAGATTTATCCCACAGGGGAACACAATACTTTCACACAAACACAAGATGTGAGTGGGATTGAAATTAACCAGTACAGTTGGCGAGTTTACTTTTAATGATTTTCTGAGAATGAACATCAATCAGTTTCACAGATGGACATCAAGTGATGACATGGATCTGTTGTACCATTGGGCGTATGTACATTGCACAAATGCTCATGTGTTTGTTAAACACATTCACTTTCTCCCTGACAGTAGCCAAGGGGCATCACAGCACTGTCCCACTTTCTCATTGGCATTTCATTTGTAAAAGCTCGGCCATATCTGATTCACAAGAACTGTCTTGAAGCTGGTTAATCTCAGGGCTGTGTCTGCTACTGCACACGGAATCTGTATGTGTCATTTTGTTTCTTTGTGTCTGTGTTTCTGTGTGTTTGAGGTGTGTGCTTCTGCATTTGTGTGTGGCTGTGTCTATCTGTGTGTTTCTGTCCTTGCATGACTGGGTCTGCATGTACATACGTGTGCATAAATGTATCTGGATGTCTCCATGTCTGTGCGTATATGTGCATATGTCTCTGTGTCTAAGTGTGTGTGTGTGTGTGTATTGACGCTGCTGTGGGCGACTCTCCCTCTTTGACTGAGTCCCTGCTGGCTTCCACAATCTACCATCCCTGTGCAGTGGCATGAGGAGGCCAGCAGGGGGTAGTATTGTTTCACTTTAAACACGAGGGAGCAATCGGGATCAGAGACAACAAAGTGTGGAGCTGGATCGACACAGCAGGCCAAGCAGCATCAGAGGAGCACAAAAGCTGATGTATCGGGCCTAGACCCTTCTTCAGAAAAGGGGGATGGGGAGAGGATTCCGAAATAAATAGGGAGGGATGGGGAGGCGGACTGAAGATGGATTGCAGTGGGAGAGAGATTCCCTGAGTTGGTCCAGAGGGAGGAGGGTAACTTCTTCAGGTTAGGTATCCCTGGAAGAGGCTTCGCAGTGAGGTTAAAATTGTATCAGAGATAATGGGAACTGCAGATGCTGGACCAGTCGGGAATGAGATGCAGATCCTTCTCTCTCTCTCACTCCCCCACCTCATTCTGTTTCTGCCCCCTCTCTCTCTGCCTCTCCTGCTCTCTCACTTCATCTCTCTCCTCCCTCCTTTGCTCTCTCCCTCTCTCTCTCTCTCTGTCTCATCCCTGGAGTTTGGCCCACCATGAGGAAAGCTCATGTTTGATGTGATGGTAGGTGAACGCCCCCTTCCTGCCAGAGATTGCGGAAGGAAGGTGATAAATCTAATTTGAGAAGCAAAATGGGACAATGAACGAACAAAGACAGCGAACATTAGAAGATAGTGAGTGTCAGTGAGCAGCTTATTGTTGAGAATGTGATGCCTGAGAGCCCTGTCCACTTCCCTTCCATCACTTCAGTGAACATTGAAGATGACTCACTCAGAGATAGTACGAGCCGCTGATGCTGGAGTCTGAGATAACACAGTGTGGAGCTGGAGAGACACAGCAGGCCGGGCAGCATCAAAGGAACAGGAATGCTGATGTTTCGGGTCGGGACCCTTGTTCAGAAATGGGGGAAGGGGAAGGAGGCTCTAAAATAAATAGAGTGGGCGGCGGTGATAGCAGGTACGTAGTAGAGGGATACGGTGGGAGAGAAGACGGACAGGTCAAGGAGGGTGGATGAAGCCAGGAGAGGTGAGTGTGGTTGGTGGGGATGGTCAGTGAGATGGAGGGAGTGGATAGGTGTGAGGAGCGGGTAGGTGGGAGGAGCGGATATGTGAGAGGGAAGATGGATGGGTCAAGGAGACAGTGATTGGGGGTTGATGCTGGACTTGGGATGAGAACTAGTGGGGAGTGTGGAGGATATGAGGGATATACTTCCCTCTCCACCCCATCTACCTTTTGAGGAACTGCTGTCTCCGCGATTCCTTCGTGCGCTCCACACCCCCCACTAACCCCACCAACTCCAGCACATTTCCCTGCAACCGCAGGAGGTGCTACACCTGCCCCTGCACCTTCCTCCTCACCCCCATCCCAGGCCCCAAAATACCGTCCACGTTAAACAGATGTTCACCTGCACATGCCCAAATGTGGTTGATTTTATCCGCTGTTCCCGATGTGGGCTCCTCAATGTCAGGGAAACCAAACGGAGGCCCAGAGACCGCTTTTTGTGGAGTACCTACGCTCAGTTTGTGACAAACGACTGCACCTCCCCGTAGCGAACGAGTTCAACATTCCCTCCCACTCCTCAGACGACATGCCCATCCTGGGCCTCCTCCAGCGCCACATCGATGGCACCCGGAAACTGGAGGAACAGCAACAATAATACAGTTCACTCTGCTGCTTGGCTCTCTTTAATGTATATATTTATCAATTACATATTGAAGTAATAGTTACAGTCAGTGGAATGGTGCCTTTACTCACTGGCCCACTGAATTGAGAGAAACATCAAAATGTTTCCCTGTAACCCCCTGCAAGATGAGTTTGGACCAGCGCTACCTCCAGTCTGTTACCATAGCGACAGGCTGCTTCATTGCTGAAACATTGAACTGAAATGAGAAAATCCTGGATGGATTGATTAATGAGTGAATTTGATTGATTGATGAATTTGGATAAAGGGATATTTCAGCACATTCTTCAGCTGCTGCCTGAACTTAGTCTGGGTCACGGCAGAAATCGCGGTGTTTGTGCAGCAACTGAGGAGCTGCAGCATGAAGCCCAATTCCTGCATAAAGTCATGTAGATGCACAGACCAATACCCAAAATCCCACATCCGGGCCCAAATAGAAAACACCATTAACGTTGACCATAACAGGATGAAATTGGCCGAGATCACAAACAGTAAAATGATGGATTTTTTTCGAATTCTCATTTCTGTGTCACACTGACTGTCCCCATTGGTGTGAGCCCGGAGTCTCCTGCGGGCTCTGCTGGTCACTAAAATGTGTCTGACGGTGAAAACATTGAGCAGCAGAATCAGGAGAAATGGGAGAGCCGGGGTTAGAATGTGGTGGAGGAACTCGATTGTGACCCAGGCACGAGATGATTGAACATCGTCTGTTACCTCACAAAACCAGGGGACGTTCACCAGCCAATAGCGAGCTGTGAGCATAAAATACCAGAAAATGTTCTTTAAACAGCTCAGCACAGTCACTGTTCCCAGAACCACAGCCGCCGTTTTCTCACTGCAATATTTACTTTTCAGCTTCTGGCAACAAATGGCCACAAATCGATCAAAGGTGAAAGTGACGGTGAACCAGACAGAACAGTCAGTGGCGGCATAAAGCAGGACGGCGTGGATATTACACACGGGGATGTACCGCAGGAAATCAAACTGTTCCGGATAAACAATGGGAATGTGTCTCAGTATCAGGTCGAGGATAATGACCAGTAGATCCGCCACTGCCATGGCCCCCAGGTAATGTCTGACACATGGAGACAATCCACAATCTTTATAAAGCAGGACGTAGATTGTCACCACGTTAACTGTGAGGAAGGAAAACAAATAATATATGTATCAGCCTGGAGGCAAAGTTACCAGTTTGATTGAGGACTCAGTGGCATTTTCAAATGTGTCACTGATTTATTGAGGAAAAAAAAGCTCAAATAACAAATAGTAATTTCTCAATTTTGTTTGCGAGAAACGCTACGTGAAACACAAGAAGCACTCCCACCCGAAACACACAGACACACATCCATAAGAACGGATGTTTTCTGGAACATTCCCACCTGCGCAGTCACAGGTCACTTCTTCACAGTTCCTGATACAGAGGGTGAAGACGTTGCCTTCCTGAAGGATTCTCTCCCTGTTCCTTAAGGACAAACAGAATTTGGAAATTTCTGTCATTTCGTCTAAATTGTGGTCAATTTTCGGTTGTGAAGAAATGTGAACACAGGGAAAATGTATTCACCCCTTTAACTGCCTTAGGAAATTTTGAAACAGCATCTCCTTCTCCCTGGAACAGGATCTTTTCCCTCGGGATCTTATCTTTTGTTCAATTAACTGACATCCAACCGTTCACAAACAATGTCAGTTGCAGAATGTTCCGGGGAATGTCAGTTACAGAATGTTCCGGGGAATGTCGGTTACAGAATGTTCCGGGGAATGTCGGTTACGGAATGTGATGGAGTCAGAAAGACCCACATCACAAAGGCCCTTCTGTCCATCAGTTTTGGTGAGATCCACTCAGCCTCGCGGTGGAAATCTCTCCACAAACTCAACACAACTGGCAAACACAAATTAAAGGCATTGCCAGATCAGCTGAAGTGGTCAGTTATCTTACATTCTCAATCCACCTCACAGAACCAGCCCATACACCACAAACCCAGATGGAATATCTGTTCAGCATGGAGCACTGTGCAGACCAGGCTAGTGTCCTGCTCAATACAACCCGGCAATCTGTCCAGAGTGGGACACTGTGCAGGCCTCACCAGTCACATAGATATCTGTCCAGCACGGGGAGCTGTGCAGACCACACCAGTGCATTGATCTATAAACCCGGACCAGGTATCTCTCCAGCGCGGGGGGCTGTGAAGTGAACACCACTGAACTGATCTGCAAACCTGGAGCAGTTACCCTCCCAGCGTGTAGATCTGTACAGACCACCCCAGTGCAGTGCTCGGTAACGCTGTGTTAAATCGCTGCCCAGCCTGGGGAAACTTGCAGCCCATGTTGGAAGTGACAGGATGTGGGGGTCCCATCCACTTACAGCTCCATATCTCCAATGTGCCATGACAAGGGGTGCCATGGGAGTGAAAATCACTGCCAGAGAGAGATGGTGGGGAATCAGTTTAAATATGAAAAATGGGAGCGGTTGGATATACAGACAGAGAGGGGGAGATTGAGAGACTGTGTCATGGAAGGATGTGCTCACATGTTTTAGAATGCTGGCATGTAGACATTTTGATAGCATCTTGCAACATGGGTCAGTTTTTCAGGAATGATGTGTGAATAGGATATTACTGTGAGTTCAGATGATGGAGAGTTTTGAATGAACATTTGTTCTGCATTTGTGACTGAGAGTGTGGTGAGCACAGTCTTTGGCTCATTTTGCCGAATCTAACAATATTTTGTCTCAGTGACATTTTAATTGAGTGTGACAGAGGGATAGGCTGCAGGAGGCTGAGCTAGTTTTCTGATGCTAGCTTATCAAACTCCCCTCAGTATCTACCTACCCCAGCACATGCCATTCCTCTCATTCAATGCCAGCCTGACTCTCCCACCCATCATGGCTGGTAATAGCTCCCATCGCCTGGATGGCCCAGGTATTCCATCCCTGGTGCAGGTGCCATCTTTAAAAGGCCAATGGGCACACATCTGAACTTTCTTAGTTTGGAGCCAGCCTGCACGGTTTACCCCGAGCCTGGCAGATAAGGGGCAATTGCTGCAAGATTTGTCAAAAGGGGCTCGGAAGTGCTGGTGGGTGGGCGAGTACAAAGGAGGACCATTCTTTTAGCAGAGGAAACCACACCACCAGGCCCACCGAGCATGGTCTGAGCTCACCACCCAGCTCAGTGCAGTACCTGCAGTCTGAAGAAATATCCAGCAACACAGGACAAGCAACTATAACCTTCCCCGCTCTGTCAGGGTAAGTCTCACCATGTTCTCTCTGCTCTATCTCTCTCTCTCTCACACACACACACACACACACACACACACACACACACAAGCATATAGAGACACAGACATAGTCATGTCTTTAAGACAGAGATAGATACATTTTGATTAATAAGCAGATGGTGGGTTACAGTGAGAAGACAAGAGAATTGTTTTGAGAAACATGTCAAACATTATCGAACAGCAGACCAGACTTGATGGGCCAAATGGTTAATTCTGCTCCAATTTCTTAAACTGCCTGGTCTGAAGTTGTCGGGAATATTTTCCCAAGAGAGCAGTGATGGCAGAGATTGACTGATACTTTACTGAACCGAGTCAGTCAGAATACGGAATAGCTTTGAGGGGGTGAATGGCCTCCATCTGCTCCCATGTGTTGTGCCCTTTAAAGAGGAGGTAACTTGCTGTGAGGTTAACACACTTTATGGAGTTTCCCCATAAACACTGAGATAAGAATATTTCATTCTCTTTAATATTGTGCTGTCTGTGTGTTCTCACCCCCAGGGAACAGTGAAGACTGGGTTAGTGAAGATATTCAAGGTGGAGATCAACTGACCGTTCATGGAGAAGATTGTCCATTATTGGGAATAAACAGGAAAGGGGTGTTCAGCCACAAACAGATCAGCCATGTTCTTTCTAAATTGAGCAGCAGACTCGAGGATCCGAATGGCCAACTGCAGTTTCTATCCTGTGTGTTGTTCTCTCACTCCAACCCTCAAGGCTGTTACAGAGGGAAACGAAATCCCCATTCAAATAGTTGTGATTGTGACAATGAGATAGGAGATCATTCTTCCTCTCTCAGGAGTCACACAGGACTAGAATGAAGTACTCAGACATCGAGTCAAAGAGACACAGAGATATACAGCATGCAAACAGGCCCTTTGGTCCATCTTGCCCATGCTGTTCAGATATCCAAAATAAATCTAGGCCCATTTGCCAACATTTGGTCCATACCTCTCTAAACCCTTCTGAAACATATACTCATCCTGATGCCTTTTAAATGTTGTAACTGTACCAGCCTCCATCACTTCCTCTGGCAGCTCATTCCATAAACACACCACCCTCTGCATGAAAATGTTGCCCCTTAAGTCCCTTTTAAATCTACCCCCTCTCTCCTTAAAGCTGTGCCCTCTCGTTTTGGACTCCTCCACCCCGGGGAAAAGACCTTGGCTGTTTACACATCTTTGCCCCTTATGGCTTTGCAAACGTCTGCAAGGTCACTCGTCAAAGACATTTTATTTTATTTTATTGTGTAGCAATTGTGGCAATCTTTCCACACAGCACCCACAGCCAACAATGAAATTAATCGTGAAGACTATCTGTATTCCTGGTGTTGTTAAAGGGACAAATGTTAACTAGGCTGAAAGGAAATCTCCCTTGCTGCTCAATATGTGTCCAGGGAAAATTGTGCATCTGATTGAGAGGGCAGACTAGATTTATTGCTGCATCTGAAAGACAGCATTTTTGACCCTGCAGCATTCTACTCAAATGTCAGTCTATATTCTGTGCTTGTTTTTGAAAATGCTCAAGGATCAGAATCATTGACAACCTCTACCTGATGATCTGACAACAAATAGCCCTAATGGTGTGTTGCTGAGCTCAGAAACACCTGGACAACCAGCTGCACACCACAGGAGAGGCCCTGCAACCTTTCCCAGCTGCTACACAGCGAGCCCTGGTTAGCTAACAGGAAATGCAGAGTAGAGAGAATTATTTATTTTCAGTTTGGGAAGCTGCAATTCATGGAATTTCTCAGGGATCAATGCGAGGTTCATCAACAGTTTACAAACTAGATTACCAGTTTGGATCAAGGGCTGATAGGATTGAAGCTCAATTTGCTAGTACACCAGCAGAGTCGTCCAATAAGATGCCAAGTGGAGGCAGAGCATCTGCAATGGGCTGTAGACAGAGGATGAGAATGAGCAAACCTTCGGCATTGCAATTAAAACAGTACAGTGTGTGTTATGGGAAGTTTGTATTTTGGGGAAAGGATAAAACAGCAGGAAATTATATGAGTCGAGAAGGTACACAGAGGTCGGTGCCACTGAGGGATTTGTGTGTCCTGGGACATAAATCATATAATATTGTTCTGAAGATGTTGCTATTGATTTGGAAAGTGAATTGAATGATGTTGTTTCTTGCAAAGGGTGCCGGGTATGATCTTAGGCATGTTTCTCTGAATCTCTACAGGGCATTGCTGAGAGCACATTTGATGCTCTGTGTGTAGTTATGATGCCCTAAACGGGAAAAAAAAACTGTGCTTGAAAATTTTCAAAGATGGTTCTCTATACACTGCCCTGGGATGAAGGCATTATGCCATGGAAGATTCACAGCTCAGACCTGAGAACAAGAAATGTTCTTCTTGGACAATATAAGACTTTGAAGGGAGTGTAGCTGGTGAATACCTGATGGATATTTTCTCGTGTATGGGAGAATAAAACTGAGGAAGTAATTTAAAAAATAAAACAGGTTCTGAGGAAGGTTCACTGGGCCTGAAACATTAACTCTGACTTCTCTTCTTAGATGCTCTCGGCCTGGTGAGCTTTTCTAGTAATTTCTGTGTTTATTTCGGAATAAGACGCTTTCATTTTAGCAGAGATATTGTGAAGACATTAAGCATTTTATTTTTTTAAATTACGCAGGCACATATAAACATATATTTAAATCAAGTCGGCCCATTTGTTGCTGAGGAAATGGCTTTCTGTACGGCAGCAGCAATGATGCACCGACATGGAGCCGGAAATGTCACGGAAACATATAGTTCAGACAAAGTTCAAGGAGACCTCACATGTTCCAGTTTGGGGGTTGAATAACATTATTGTGTGATTCAAATCAGAGAGGGAAATATATTGGAACCTCCCTGTTTAGCAATGGCCTATTGCTCCCTCTCTGTTTCCTTCTTCCCCATCACAGCAATGTATGAGAGCTAAACACCGGTCAGCCATCTTTACCGCTCGTGGAGGATTCATGACTCGGATTCACTGGAATCTCCTACTGCCTGGAGCAATGGGAATTCAGCCAAATCTAGCTGTTCCAGGAGGGAATCTCATTGCCAACAATTTGTGCTAACAGAACACATTTGGAAGCAGAATAACATTGGGGGCAATGTCACATTTTTCCTTTTATCATGAGTTCAACTATTATGTGAACAAAGTTATATCAAATTAACATTTGTATGTTAATGTGTGTGTGTGTGTGTGTGTGTGTGTGTGTGTGTATGTGTGAGATATACCTACTTGCAGATCCAGACTGTTTTACATTCTTCTTTCCAGCACAGCTTGAGTAACTTTATGTTGGGCATAAACGTGCTTTTTAGCAGATTAAAGAAAACTGCCTGATTCGTTCCTTACACTGACCCTGACCCAGTCTGAGACCTATATCATCGGCCACATCACCAACCTGGTTACATTTAAAATTTGTAGTGATCAGGGGAGAGGTGGGACTAGAAAAGGGAACACTGACCCGGCAAGCCAGGGAACCATAGACCAGTGAGGCTGACATGAGAGCTGGGTAAGTTGTTGGAGGGGATTCTGAGGGATAGGATTTACATGCAATTGGAAAGGCAAGCATTGATTAGAGATAGTCAACATGGCTTTGTGTGGTGGAAAATATGCCTAAATAACACGATTATTTTGAAGATGTGATAAAGAAAGTTGATGAAGGCAGTGTGGCAGACGTTGTTGATATGGACTTTAAGATGATGTTTGGTAATTTTCCAAACGGTTGACAGGTTAATAATGGTGGGACACGTGGGATCCGGGGGAGATAGCCAATTGAATTCAAAATTGTCTTGAAGACAGAGGATTGTTTTACAGACTGGAGACCTGTGACCAGTGGTGTGCCGCAAGTATCAGTGCTGAGTTCCCTGCTTTCCATCAATAACATAAAGGATTTGGGTGTGAATATCAGAGACATGGTTAGTCAGTTTCTAGATAACATTAAAACATGGTTCAGTGGACAGTGGTGAAGATTATCTCAGAGTGCAATGGGACATTGATCAGATGGGCCAAGGGGCCAAGGTGTGACTGATGGAGTTTAATTTAGGTAAATGAGAGGTTTTGCATTTGTTACGGTGAAGCATGGCAGGACGTGTACAGTTAATGCTAGGGCCCTGGGGAGTGTTGCTGAATAAAGAGACCTTGGGCGCAGGCACTTAGCTCCTTGAGAGTGGAGTTGCAGGTAGACAGGATGCTGAAGAACACATTTGTCGCGCTTGCCCTAATCAGTCAGAGCATTGGGTACAGGGGCTGGGATGGCATGTTGCTCCTGTACAGGACGTTGATGAGGACACGTTAAGAATACTGTGTACATTTCGGTTGGCTCTGCTAAAGGAAGGACGTTGCTAACCTTGAGAGGAGCAGAAAAGATTGACAAGCATGCTCCTGGATTGGAGGGTTTGAGCGAGAGGGAGATGCTGAATAGTTTGAAGCTTTTTTTCCCCTGCAGTGTTGGAGATTGAGGGGTGACATTACAGAGGCTTATAAAATCATGAGGAGCATGAATAGTCTGAACAGCCAAGATCTGTTTCCCAGGAGTCAAAAAGTAAAGTGCCTATGTTGAAGGTGAGAGGGGAAAGATATAGAAGGGAACGTGGGACAACATTTTCATGCAGAGAGTGGTGTGCGTACAGAAAGTGCAGGCAGAAGTGGTGGGGACGTGTTCATTTACACAGTTAAAGGGAACCTGGGTTGGTAAATGTATAGGAAGCATTTAGATGGATATCAGCCAAATACTGGAAAATGGGAATAGATCAGATTACATATCTGGTCAGTGTGGACAAGGTGGACTAAAGGGTCTCTTTCTGTGCTGTGTGAGTTTCTGATTCTATAATATGGATGAGAAGAAATTCTAAAAGGGCATTTTGACTGGGAATTCTCTTCCCCAGAAATCTGTGGTGCCTTTCTGTTTACATTTATTCAGAGCTACAGTCGTGAAATAGTTGACAGATGTTGCGAAATAAACTGAAGCCTCTCAAGCTGTTTACTCAAGTTTTATTAAGTAGACAGCTTTGTGCATCTCGTTGAATCTCGCTCTTGAAAGAAACCAGGACAAAACAATTTCTTACAGCTACAGCATTGTCACACAAGTTCGCACATCGAGCTGTTACACGGGAACCCTGGGAAGCCCAATGAGGCATTTGGCCCTGCTGTGCAGCCCTTTGCGTCACTGACATATGAACTGGAGGAGGCCATTCAGCCCCTACAGTCACTTACATGGAAACAGAGTGAGGCAACTGATACTCCAACATGACAAGCAAATGGGGCAGGGGCTGCACAGATAGTCAGCTTCATGCTGTTCCTCATGTGTCCATTGCTCGTGGTACACATGTGGTACTTTAAAATGGTTTTATAGCAGTGAGGTGGGAAGCTTTATGTTTTGTGCAAAATCTCAAGGTGGCATCCTCCAACACGACAGACTTGTGTTCTCTATGGACACCAGAATCTGGTTGGAATGGCTTCTGTTTCAGAAGTAAGGTATTACGGAAAATGTTGGGATTGTGAACAACAAGACATTAAGTGGAGAGTCACACATCAATGTGGCGAGATTTCATTAAGAGTCTGCATTTCTGTCTCAATTGACATAGGGCTCTATATAATTCTACATGTAAAATCTACTTGTATTTAAATAAGCAAATTATGGAATTTCTTATCTTATCAATGCGTTTCTTTGGACATAAGTCTTCAACACGAACTCCAAGTTCTAATGGAATTATCTGTTACTCTTTCACAGCTTTAGAGATTAAACAGTCAGTTTCCTCATGGGACCATCATCTCAGGGATGAGACTGGTGATACTCGTTTGCACTGAGCCTGTGGGAAGGTGATCTTTCCTTCCAAAAGAGACCAAATGTGTACCAATGCCCCTAAATACTCTCTGTTCAAGGCTCTACAAGTGCAGAAAGATGGCTTTATTTATGTACTGGAATAAGTTACAATGAAGGACAATATACCATTTACTTCCCTTGTTGCTGATACCCCGATATGTACTACTTTTGGCAACCTATGACGAAGGGCAGGCAGGTCATTTTGGACAACAAGACTTCCCAACCTTGCACCATTTAATCAACACAAAATGAGATGCATGCTATTGCTGGCCACATCCAAGTTGTTTGAATGCCTTTCAAATTCCTGTGATCCAAACACTGGTACATGTTATATACCAAAAGTAGCAGCGTTCAGCCTGGAAAAGGGCTTGACTCGCTGTATGGTCTCAATCAACAATTCTCAATCCATGTAGTATATTTCTACCTACCCGTCGACTCCAACTTTTGTCGCACACCTATGTGCAACCATATCAAAAGTGTTCTGTAAATTTAAATACACCCCCCCCCCCCCGCCACCGTTCTCATGTGTGGATGCTTCAACTGTTATATACATATGACTCAGTCGTACATGCACTGGTCAAAGGATCACAACACACAGGAATTGCCAAAACAAATAGCAAAGTACATCTACTTCTGTCGATAATATTGTTTTCTCTATTTTTACATCTCATCATCCACGTTCTCTCTCACTTTTTCCCTCGCTCATTACAGATATTGAGTTAATAAATACTCCATTCTTTCTCCATATATTAGCTGTTAAACCTCCATCTTTCAGTTTAAATATATTGCTCACGTTTGGATGTGACACAATTATAATTGAGAACTAAAACTACAAAGACATGAGGGAGGAACTAACCAAAGTTAACAGGAATACAATCTTAGCAGGGAAGACTGTGAAGCAGCAATGGAAGATATTTCTGGGGATAATTTGGACGCAGATCCGAAATTTGTGGATACTTTAATTAACACAGGCTTACCAAACATGATTTCCTTTTTCTGAATCTAAGTTGATTCTGGCAAGTCATCTTATGATTCCCCAAGTGTCTAGTTTTCACAGCCCTCATAAAAGATTCCGATATTTTCCTAATAACTGGCATCAAGTCGTCCAAATTTTAGTTTTTTTTGTTTCCCTCCCATTCCGGATTTTATCTGGGTTACAATAGCTATTTTCCATTCTGCAGGAAACAGAAAATCCACAATCTTAAGAATTTTGAATGGTGGCCAATAATTCTTTCTTGTAGTTACAAGTTTTAAACGACATTTGGATAAGTACATGAACAGGATACAAGTGAAGAGATATGGGCCAAACCCAGGCAGGTGGGACTAGGATAGTTTGCGATTATGTTTGACATGGACTGGTTGGACTGAAGAGCTGTATGACCATGTAGCTCTTTCACTAGCTCTATTGCCACCTCCATGTATACTCTGGAACATAGCAGAGAAACGTACCAAGCTTCAGTTCAATTAGCTTTAAGTAATTCCTCTTTATTTATTTAAATCTCCCACAGTTACTCATTTTCACATTCACTCTGCCCTGTGGAATTTCTAGAAGATTTTCTGTATCTTCTTCTGTGGACACAGAGTAATGTATCCCACTCAGCAGTGGGTCAGTGGGGGTGAGGTGAAGAGAGATGCCTCTGTCACCAAGTGAATACATTGGAGCACTGCCCTTAGGAAATGATGGACATGGCACCCACTCCTGCTCGGAGAGTTCTAGAATCTAAACAGTTCAATGAAACTGTCATTTGATGATTATTGACAGGTTATGCTGAAACCAGTGACACAAAGCTGTGACCACCTCATTTTAGAATCAAACTGGCTTCACACTTTCCAACTGGCATAGGCCCAGGTAGAGACAAAAATAAGTACACAATCAAAATATTAGTAACTGCAAGTGTGGCCAGAAGAGAACTGCAACTGGAAAGGAGCAGATTATAGTTTATTCAGAAACAGCGCTGAGGCAGAAGTGAAAGCTGGGAATATTATGGGTGATAAAGGGAATATTATGATATAAATCAGCTCAGGACAAAATGGGCCAATTTGTTTGTTTTCCCTCCCACTCCAGCTTTTATTTGGGTCATAACAGTTATTTTCCACTGTGTAGGAAAGTTATGAACACTTATGAACACTTCCTCCTCAGATCTTTGTTAATTGAAGGTGAAACAAAGCCACGGAATAAGAATTGAGTTTGTTATTGAAAGTGAATACGAAAGTTTCTATTTTTGCCAAATACAGAACTTAGAAATTGAGATTCTGTTCACAAAGTTTTACAGAATAAATGAATGGACAGAGATAGAAAGGCTTACCAGGAACACCAACAATAGCGAGGATGGGATAGTAACCAGCCTGAATAACCATCAGTACAGCTTGTATCCATGATGTTAATGGTAACCAATTGATAGAAAGCCAGGAAAGGCCCAAGGATAAACTCCTGTCCATTGTTGGAACATTCTAATCTATTCCTCTCTGATTCTTGTACATTGTTGTAAAATTCTCACATTCTGATCCATGATTGGAACATCCCAATCTGCTGGTCACAGATTCTGATCTCTCCCTCTCTCTGGAGCTGCTGATCCCAATTGTGTTGAGGATGACACAGCCACGGATACTATGGGATAACGCATTGGGAGAAACCCCTTATTAACAGAAGAGGGAAATCCTCCAGCGACACAGTTGGGATCCATGGTGACTGTCATTAATTTGAGTCACAGAACAAACTGCTCCAGTTAACCCCTTTCACTCTGACACTTTTAATGTAACAACAATACCTGGTCTGGGTGGGAAGCTGACATCACCTGCTATTGGTCTTAGTGTCCATCTCCAATTACTCTCACAGTGAGAGAAGAAAAGGAGAAAGGTGATGCTGTCTCTGTACAGGCTCGGTGATTCTGCTGTGTTATCCACATGCGATGCCATATGTAACCGTTTACCTCAGAGCCAATCGAGAGGTTGTTACTGCACTGAGCTCTCCTCCACCACAACAACTGCCAAACTAAACACTGTCTCTGGCCACAACTGCCTGGAGAATTACAGGGTTTTGCTGAACTTTCCTCTCTCTGCTCTGAGAAGGCAACATTTTATCTTTCACAAAATACTTTCAATAATTTGCTTCTAAAGTTGCAAAAGTCTTTTTTTTGCAGGTTATACAGCTTTTGTTTCCTGATTTTTTGGCCTTAGCCCCAAAGTAAACATTACATTTCCAATTGCTTTGCTTACTGGGAGTAAAGGGTCAGAGACAATATCTATGTGAGTGATTAAGGAACCCTAAGGAAGAGGAGACAGTGTGTATGCAGACTGGGCAGGACTAACGTGATATCGCCCAGTAGGCAATTTCCTCTTCATAGACGGAATAAAATAAAATGCAGAGAAAGAAACAGAACAAATTTGGCTGAAGGAATGGGGACTGACAGTGCAAACAAAACACAATAGTTTGAAATGGAATGGAGGAGAAATGATTTTATATTCACTGTTTAATCAGTGTGCGTGTGCAGATAGATAACATGCATAGATAAATGTTCACATTTGTGCAAGACATTCAGAGTTATTAATGGAGACGTGGTTAATACAATATGATGCAGATGAGATAACAAGGCGTGGAGCTGGATGAACACAGCAGGCCAAACAGCATCAGAGGAGCAGGGAAACTGATGTTTTGGGCTGAGACATTTCATCAGAAATGGAGGAGGGGAAGGTGTCTCTGAAATAAATAGGGAGAGGGGGGAGTTTGAACAAAGATGGATAGAGGAGAAGATAGGTGGAGAGGAGACAGACGAGGCGGGGATGGGGCTAGTAAAGATGAGTGTGGGTAGAGGGGTAGGGAGGGGATAGGTCAGCCCAGGTAGGACGGACAGGTCAAGGGGGCGGGATGAGGTTAGCAGGGAGGGAATGGGGGTGCGGCTTGAGGTGGGAGGAGGGGATAGGAGAGAGGAAGAACAGGTTAGGGAGGCGGGGATGAGCTGGGCTGGTTTTGTGATGCACTTGGGGGGAGGGGAGATTTTGAAGCTTGTGATGTCCACGTTGAAATCATTGGGCTGCAGCGTTCCCAAGCGGAATATGAATTGCTGTTCCTGCAACCTTTGGGTGGCATCGTTGTGGCACTGTGGGAGGACCAGGATGGACATGTCATCTGTGGAATGCGAGGGGGGTGTTGAAATGGTTCACGACTGGGAGGTGCAGTTGTTTATTGCGAACCAAGTGTAGGTGTTCTACAAAGTGGTCCCCAAGCCTCCACTTGATTTCCCTGATGTCAAGGAGGCCACAACAGCTACAGGGGATGCAGTATACCACATTAGCAGATGTACAGATGAACATCTGCTTGATGCGAAAAGTCTTCTTGGGCCCTGGTGTGGGGGTGAGGGAGAAGGTTTGGGAGCAGTTGTAGCACTTCCTGCGGTTACAGGGAAAAGTGTTGGGTGTGGTTGGGCTGGAGGGGGGTATGGAGCGGGAAAGGGAGTCACAGAGAGAGTGGTCCCTACGAAAGCATACAAAGGTGGGGAGGGAAAATTGTCTTTGGTGGTGGGGTCGGATGGCAGATGACAGAAGTGTCAGAAGATGATGCATTAGATCCAGAGATTGGCGGGGTGGTATGTGAGGATGAGGGGGATTCTTTTTTGTTGCTATTGTTGGGACAGGGTGTGAGGGATGAGTTGCAGGAAATGCGGGCGGCGTGGTTGAGGGTGTTCCCGACCACTGCAGGGGGATGTTGCGGTTCTTGAAAAACGAAGGGCATCTGAGATGTGCAGGAGTGGAATGCATCATCCTGGGAGCAGATGAGGCAGAGGCGAAGGAATTGGGAAAAGGGGATGGCATTTTTGCAGAAGGTGGGTGAGAGGAGCTGTATTCTAACTAGCTGTGGGAGTCAGCAGGCTTGAGATGGATATTGGTTTCTAGGTGGTTGCTGGAGATGGAGACAGAGAGGTGCAGGAGGGTGAGAGAGGTGTTAGAAATGGTCCAGGTTAACTTAAGGTTGGGGTGGAAGGTGTTGGTGAAGTGGATGAGCTGTTCGAGCTCCTCTTAGGAGCATGAGGCAGCTCTGATACAGGCATCAATGTAACAGAGAAAGACGTGGGGTTGAGGGCCAGTGTAGGTACGTAAAAGGCATTGTTCCACATAACCTACAAAGAGACAGGCATAGCTTGGACCCGTGCGGGTACCCATGGTCACCCCCTTTGTCTGTCGGAAGTGAGAGGAATTGAAAGAGAAGTTGTTTAGGGTGAGGACGAATTTGGCGAGGCGGATGAGGGTGTTGGTGGAGGGGGACTGGTCAGGCCTGTGGGACAGGATGAAGCGGAGGGCCTTTAGGCCATCTGCATGGGGAATGCAGGAGTATGGGGACTGGATATCCATGGTGAAAATGAGGTGTTGGGGGCTGGGGAATTGGAAGTTCTGGAGGAGGTGGAGGGTGTGTGTGGTATCATGGATGTTGGTGGGGAGTTCCTGGACCAAAGGAGAGAAAATGGAGTCCAGGTAGGTGGAGATACGTTTGGTGGGGCAGGGGCAATTGGAGACAATATGTCCACCAGGGCAG
Source organism: Stegostoma tigrinum (assembly GCF_030684315.1). Classification (NCBI taxonomy): domain Eukaryota; kingdom Metazoa; phylum Chordata; class Chondrichthyes; order Orectolobiformes; family Stegostomatidae; genus Stegostoma; species Stegostoma tigrinum. Next base: position 2,057,969 of record NW_026728600.1, on the reverse strand, counting down.
TCAGGTTTGTGGATGTGGGAAGGAGATAGAAGCAGGCAGCTCAGGGTTGGTGAACAATGAGGTTGGAGGCTGTGTGTGGGAGGTTGTGCATGGTTTTGGAGATGATGTTTTGGTGCTCTGGGGTGGGATCATGATCCAGGGAGCGGTAGGAGGAGGTGTCAGGGAGTTGGTGTCTGGCCTCTGTGATGTTGAGGTCAGTGAGCCATACTAAAACCGCACCTCCTTTGTCCGTGGGTTTTGTGGTGAGTTTGGGGTTGGAGCGGAGGGAGCGGAGGGCTGCCTGTTCTGCAGGGAAGAGGTTGGAGTGGGTGAGAGGGGTGGAGAGGTTGAGGCAATTGATATCTTGATGGCAACTGGAGATGAAGAGGTCAAGGGAGGGGAGGAAACCTTGGAGTGGTGCCCAGGATAGGGGCTTGTGTTGGAGGTGGGAGAAGGGGTCAGTAGAGGGAGGGTTAGGTTCACAGTTAAAGAAGTAAGTGTGGAGGTGGAGGCGGCGGAAAATCTGCTCAATGCCCAAACGTAACCGGTATCCATTGATGTGTGGGTGGAGGGGGACATAGTTGAGCCCTGTACTGAAGATTGAATGTTCATCCTCCGTACGGGGAAGGTCTGCAGGGATGGTGA